>NW_026986630.1:1065000-1277500 GCF_031307605.1 Tribolium castaneum
TAATAATAATAGTAATAAAAGAAACAATAATAATAATAATAATAATAATAATAATAATGATAATAATACTTATAATAATAAATTTTTTTCTAAATTAACGCTTAGTTTTTCTAAGCAAAAATGATGCTTATTTTGTGTTATCTGAGCGTTTTCTCATTTCTATGCAAGAGATCATCTGTGATCTGTGTTTTTAGGCAAGAAATTGTCTAAAATTAATAACTCATTTTAAAACTGGTATAAAAACATTTACTATACAAAAGTTATAATCGGTCTTTAATAATAATAATATTAATAATAATAATAATAATAATAATAATAATAATAGTAATAATAATAATAAAAATAATAGTAATAATAATAATAATAATAAAAAAAAATAATAGTAGTAGTAAAAGTAAGCTTAGTTTTCTAAGCCAAAATGAAGCTTATTTTGTGTTATATGAGCGTTTTCTCATTTCTATGCAAAAGATCATGTGTGATCTGTGTTTTAAGTTGTGTCAGAATACGACGTTTTCTGTCTGTTTAATATAAGTTTTTAATAATAATAATAATAATAATAATAATAATAATAATAATAATAATAATAATAATAATAATAATAATAACAATAATAATAATAATAATAATAATAATAATAATAATAATAATAGTAATAGTAACAAAAGTAATAATAATAATAATACTTTTAAAAAGGAAAAATGGAGCTTATTTTGTGTGTTACATGAGCGTTTTCTCATTTTTATGCAAAAGATCATGTGTGATCTGTGTTTTTAGGCAATCTAAGCTAATTTATAGTTTTTAATATTTAACAAAAATTTGCTTTAAAATAAAATGTTTGAAAAACCGAAATTAAACTAAATTAATTGTGTCTAACACTTTAGTAGAGGAAAAAGGAGGAGACATAAAAGTCACTAAAGTCTTAAAGTTGTCTTTAGTCGTCATATTAATAACAATAACATTTATAATAACAATACTAGTAGTACTAAATTTGCTTATATGCAAGCGCTTAATTAAGGTAACAGTTTTTTTGTTTTTTGCCTATATCTCGAAAACAGTTACTCCTATCAATTTTTACTTTTTCACCAAAATTAAAGGTGATAAAATTTCCTACAAAATAGTTATTTGCATTTTTCATGTAGAACTAACCATAAGCGAGATATAAGTTTGAAAATAATTATTAATTAAAAAAAAGTGTTTTAACAGAAAATGTCTTGTGATTTAAAATACACTTAATTTGTTGGGTCCAATACTTTATTAGAAGAAAAAGGAGGTGACATAAAAGTTACTGAAGTCTTCAGAGTCGTTTTTAAATGCTGCATTTTTGACTTCGTCTCAAACATTGAAAACTGAATTACATTTTTGTTCAGTAACAGTTACAGTTTTCTTATTGGTTTTTTGCTTATATCTCGAAAACAGTTACTCCTATCAAATTTTATCGTTCTTTCAAAATTAAAGCTGATAAAATTTCCAACAAAATAGTTATTTACATTTTTCTTGTAGGACCAAGCATAAACGAGTTATAGAGTTGGATATAAATAATATTTAACAAAAATTTGCTTTAAAATAAAATGCTTGAAAAACCGGAATTAAACTAAATTAATTGTGTCTAACACTTTAGTAGAGGAAAAAAGAGAAGACATAAAAGTCACTAAATGTTTCAGAGTCGTCTTTAGTCGTCATATTAATAACAATAACATTAATAATAATAATACTAATAGTACTAAATTTGCATATATGCAAACGCTTAATTAACGTAACATTTTTTTGGTTTCTTGCTTATATCTCGAAAACAGTTACTCCTATCAATTTATATCTTTTTTTCAAAATTAAAGCTGATAAAATTTCCTACAAAATAGTTATTTGCATTTTTTTGTAGGACCAACCATAAGCGAGTTATAGAGTTGGATATAAATAATATTTAACAAAAATTTGCTTTAAAATAAAATGTTTGAAAAACCGAAATTAAACTAAATTAATTGAGTCTAACACTTTAGTAGAGGAAAAAGAAAAAGACATAAAAGTCACTAAAGGTTTCAGAGTTGTCTTTAGTTGTCATATTAATAACAATAACATTAATAATAATAATACTAATAGTACTAAATTTGCTTATATGCAAACGCTTAATTAAGGTAACAGTGTTTTGGTTTCTTGCTTATATCTCAAAAACAGGTACTCCTATCAATTTTTATCTTTTTACTAAAATTCAAGCTGATAAAATTTCCTACAAAATAGTTATTTGCATTTTTCATGTAGGACTAACCATAAGCGAGTTATATGATTGAAAATAATTAATATTTAAAAAAAAAGTGCTTTAACAGAAAATGTCTTGTGATTTAAAATACACTTAATTTATTGGGTCCAATACTTTATTAGAAGAAAAAGGAAGTGACATAAAAGTCACTGAAGTCTTCAAAGTCGTTTTTAAATGCTGCAGTTTCGTCTTCGTCTCAAACATTGAAAACTGAATTACATTTTTGTTCAGTAACAGTCACAGTTTTCTTATTGGTTTTTTGCTTATATCTCGAAAACAGTTACTCCTATCAATTTTTATCTTTCTGTCAAAATTAAAGCTGATAAAATTTCCTACAAAATAGTTATTTGCATTTTTCTTGTAGGACCAACCATAAGCGAGTTATAGAGTTGGATATAAATAATATTTAACAAAAACTTGCTTAAAAATAAAATGTTTGAAATACTGAAATTAAACTAAATTAATTGTGTCTAACACTTTAGTAGAGAAAAAAGAAAAAGACATAAAAGTCACCAAAGTCTTCAGAATCGTTTTTAGTCGTCATATTAATAACAATAACATTAATAATAATAATACTAATAGTACTAAATCTGCTTATATGCAAGCGCTTTATTAAGGTAACAGTTTTTTGGTTTCTTGCTTATATCTCGAAAACAGTTACTCCTATGAATTTTTATCTTTCTGTCAAAATTAAAGCTGATAAAATTTCCTACAAAATAGTTATTTGCATTTTTCTTGTAGGACCAACCATAAGCGAGTTATAGAGTTAGATATAAATAATATTTAACAAAAATTTGCTTTAAAATAAAATGTTTGAAAAACTGAAATTAAACTAATTTAATTGTGTCTAACACTTTAGTAGAGGAAAAAGAAGAAGACATAAAAGTCACTAAAGGTTTCAAAGTTGTCTTTAATCGTCATATTAATAACAATAACATTAATAATAATAATACAAATAGTACTAAATTTGCTTATATGCAAACGCTTAATTAAGGTAACAGTGTTTTGGTTTCTTGCTCATATCTCGAAAACAGTTACTCCTATCAATTTTTATCTTTTTACTAAAATTCAAGCTGATAAAATTTCCTACAAAATAGTTATTTGCATTTTTTATGTAGGACTAACCATAAGCGAGATATAAGATTGAAAATAATTAATATTTAAAAAAGAAGTGCTTTAACAGAAAATGTCTTGTGATTTAAAATACACTTAATTTATTAGGTTCAATACTTTATTAAAAAAAAAAGGGGGTGACATATAAGTCACTGAAGTCTTCAGAGTCGATTTTAAATGCTGCATTTTCGTCTTCGTCTCAAACATTGAAAACTGAATTACATTTTTGTTCTGAAACGGTAACAGTTTTTACTTTGGTTTTTTGCTTATTTCTCGAAAACAGTTACTCCTATCAATTTTTATCTTTCTTTCAAAATTAAAGCTGATAACATTTCCTACAAAATAGTTATTTGCATTTTTCTTGTAAGACCAACCATAAGCGAGTTATAAAGTTGGATATAAATAATATTTAACAAAAACTTGCTTAAAAATAAAATGTTTGAAATACTGAAATTAAACTAAATTAATTGTGTCTAACACTTTAGTAGAGAAAAAAGAAAAAGACATAAAAGTCACCAAAGTCTTCAGAATCGTTTTTAGTCGTCATATTAATAACAATAACATTAATAATAATAATACTAATAGTACTAAATCTGCTTATATGCAAGCGCTTTATTAAGGTAACAGTTTTTTGGTTTCTTGCTTATATCTCGAAAACAGTTACTCCTATGAATTTTTGTCTTTCTTTCAAAATTAAAGCTGATAAAATATTCTACAAAATAGTTATTTGCATTTTTCTTGTAGGACCAACCATAAGCGAGTTATAGAGTTGGATATAAATAATATTTAACAAAAATTTGCTTTAAAATAAAATGTTTGAAAAACGGAAATTAAACTAATTTAACTGTGTCTAACACTTTAGTAGAGAAAAAAGGAAAAGACATAAAAGTCACTAAAGGTTTCAGAGTTGTCTTTAGTTGTTATATTAATAACAATAACATTAATAATAATAATACTAATAGTACTAAATTTGCTTATATGCAAACGCTTAATTAAGGTAACAGTGTTTTGGTTTCTTGCTTATATCTCGAAAACAGTTACTCCTATCAATTTTTATCTTTTTACTAAAATTCAAGCTGATAAAATTTCCTACAAAATAGTTATTTGCATTTTTCATGCAGGACTAACCATAAGCGAGATATATGATTGAAAATAATTAATATTTAAAAAAGAAGTGCTTTAACAGAAAATGTCTTGTGATTTAAAATACACTTAATTTATTGGGTCCAATACTTTATTAGAAGAAAAAGGAAGTGACATAAAAGTCACTGAAGTCTTCAGAGTCGTTTTTAAATGCTGCAGTTTCGTCTTCGTCTCAAACATTGAAAACTGAATTACATTTTTGTTCAGTAACAGTCACAGTTTTCTTATTGGTTTTTTGCTTATATCTCGAAAACAGTTACTCCTATCAATTTTTATCTTTCTGTCAAAATTAAAGCTGATAAAATTTCCTACAAAATAGTTATTTGCATTTTTCTTGTAGGACCAACCATAAGCGAGTTATAGAGTTGGATATAAATAATATTTAACAAAAACTTGCTTAAAAATAAAATGTTTGAAATACTGAAATTAAACTAAATTAATTGTGTCTAACACTTTAGTAGAGAAAAAAGAAAAAGACATAAAAGTCACCAAAGTCTTCAGAATCGTTTTTAGTCGTCATATTAATAACAATAACATTAATAATAATAATACTAATAGTACTAAATCTGCTTATATGCAAGCGCTTTATTAAGGTAACAGTTTTTTGGTTTCTTGCTTATATCTCGAAAACAGTTACTCCTATGAATTTTTATCTTTCTGTCAAAATTAAAGCTGATAAAATTTCCTACAAAATAGTTATTTGCATTTTTCTTGTAGGACCAACCATAAGCGAGTTATAGAGTTGGATATAAATAATATTTAACAAAAATTTGCTTTAAAATAAAATGTTTGAAAAACTGAAATTAAACTAATTTAATTGTGTCTAACACTTTAGTAGAGGAAAAAGAAGAAGACATAAAAGTCACTAAAGGTTTCAAAGTTGTCTTTAATCGTCATATTAATAACAATAACATTAATAATAATAATACAAATAGTACTAAATTTGCTTATATGCAAACGCTTAATTAAGGTAACAGTGTTTTGGTTTCTTGCTCATATCTCGAAAACAGTTACTCCTATCAATTTTTATCTTTTTACTAAAATTCAAGCTGATAAAATTTCCTACAAAATAGTTATTTGCATTTTTTATGTAGGACTAACCATAAGCGAGATATAAGATTGAAAATAATTAATATTTAAAAAAGAAGTGCTTTAACAAAAAATGTCTTGTGATTTAAAATACACTTAATTTATTAGGTTCAATACTTTATTAAAAAAAAAGGGGGTGACATATAAGTCACTGAA
The DNA here is from genome assembly GCF_031307605.1 of Tribolium castaneum. Taxonomy (NCBI): domain Eukaryota; kingdom Metazoa; phylum Arthropoda; class Insecta; order Coleoptera; family Tenebrionidae; genus Tribolium; species Tribolium castaneum. The sequence goes on from NW_026986630.1 coordinate 1,070,753, forward strand.
GTCTTCAGAGTCGATTTTAAATGCTGCATTTTCGTCTTCGTCTCAAACATTGAAAACTGAATTACATTTTTGTTCTGAAACGGTAACAGTTTTTACTTTGGTTTTTTGCTTATATCTCGAAAACAGTTACTCCTATCAATTTTTATCTTTCTTTCAAAATTAAAGCTGATAACATTTCCTATAAAATAGTTAATTGCATTTTTCTTGTAAGACCAACCATAAGCGAGTTATAAAGTTGGATATAAATAATATTTAACAAAAACTTGCTTAAAAATAAAATGTTTGAAATACTGAAATTAAACTAAATTAATTGTGTCTAACACTTTAGTAGAGAAAAAAGAAAAAGACATAAAAGTCACCAAAGTCTTCAGAATCGTTTTTAGTCGTCATATTAATAACAATAACATTAATAATAATAATACTAATAGTACTAAATCTGCTTATATGCAAGCGCTTTATTAAGGTAACAGTTTTTTGGTTTCTTGCTTATATCTCGAAAACAGTTACTCCTATAAATTTTTGTTTTTCTTTCAAAATTAAAGCTGATAAAATATTCTACAAAATAGTTATTTGCATTTTTCTTGTAGGACCAACCATAAGCGAGTTATAGAGTTGGATATAAATAATATTTAACAAAAATTTGCTTTAAAATAAAATGTTTGAAAAACGGAAATTAAACTAATTTAACTGTGCCTAACACTTTAGTAGAGAAAAAAGGAAAAGACATAAAAGTCACTAAAGGTTTCAGAGTTGTCTTTAGTTGTTATATTAATAACAATAACATTAATAATAATAATACTAATAGTACTAAATTTGCTTATATGCAAACGCTTAATTAAGGTAACAGTGTTTTGGTTTCTTGCTTATATCTCGAAAACAGTTACTCCTATCAATTTTTATCTTTTTACTAAAATTCAAGCTGATAAAATTTCCTACAAAATAGTTATTTGCATTTTTCATGCAGGACTAACCATAAGCGAGATATATGATTGAAAATAATTAATATTTAAAAAAGAAGTGCTTTAACAGAAAATGTCTTGTGATTTAAAATACACTTAATTTATTGGGTCCAATACTTTATTAGAAGAAAAAGGAAGTGACATAAAAGTCACTGAAGTCTTCAGAGTCGTTTTTAAATGCTGCAGTTTCGTCTTCGTCTCAAACATTGAAAACTGAATTACATTTTTGTTCAGTAACAGTCACAGTTTTCTTATTGGTTTTTTGCTTATATCTCGAAAACAGTTACTCCTATCAATTTTTATCTTTCTGTCAAAATTAGAGCTGATAAAATTTCCTACAAAATAGTTATTTGCATTTTTCTTGTAGGACCAACCATAAGCGAGTTATAGAGTTGGATATAAATAATATTTAACAAAAACTTGCTTAAAAATAAAATGTTTGAAATACTGAAATTAAACTAAATTAATTGTGTCTAACACTTTAGTAGAGAAAAAAGAAAAAGACATAAAAGTCACCAAAGTCTTCAGAATCGTTTTTAGTCGTCATATTAATAACAATAACATTAATAATAATAATACTAATAGTACTAAATCTGCTTATATGCAAGCGCTTTATTAAGGTAACAGTTTTTTGGTTTCTTGCTTATATCTCGAAAACAGTTACTCCTATGAATTTTTATCTTTCTGTCAAAATTAAAGCTGATAAAATTTCCTACAAAATAGTTATTTGCATTTTTCTTGTAGGACCAACCATAAGCGAGTTATAGAGTTGGATATAAATAATATTTAACAAAAATTTGCTTTAAAATAAAATGTTTGAAAAACTGAAATTAAACTAATTTAATTGTGTCTAACACTTTAGTAGAGGAAAAAGAAGAAGACATAAAAGTCACTAAAGGTTTCAAAGTTGTCTTTAATCGTCATATTAATAACAATAACATTAATAATAATAATACAAATAGTACTAAATTTGCTTATATGCAAACGCTTAATTAAGGTAACAGTGTTTTGGTTTCTTGCTTATATCTCGAAAACAGTTACTCCTATCAATTTTTATCTTTTTACTAAAATTCAAGCTGATAAAATTTCCTACAAAATAGTTATTTGCATTTTTCATGTAGGACTAACCATAAGCGAGATATATGATTGAAAATAATTAATATTTAAAAAAAAGTGCTTTAACAGAAAATGTCTTGTGATTTAAAATACACTTAATTTATTGGGTCCAATACTTTATTAGAAGAAAAAGGAAGTGACATAAAAGTCACTGAAGTCTTCAGAGTCGTTTTTAAATGCTGCAGTTTCGTCTTCGTCTCAAACATTGAAAACTGAATTACATTTTTGTTCAGTAACAGTCACAGTTTTCTTATTGGTTTTTTGCTTATATCTCGAAAACAGTTACTCCTATCAATTTTTATTTTTTTTTCAAAATTAAAGCTGATAAAATTTCCTACAAAATAGTTATTTGCATTTTTCTTGTAGGACCAACCATAAGCGAGTTATAGAGTTGGATATAAATAATATTTAACAAAAATTTGCTTTAAAATAAAATGTTTGAAAAACTGAAATTAAACTAATTTAATTGTGTCTAACACTTTAGTAGAGGAAAAAGAAGAAGACATAAAAGTCACTAAAGGTTTCAAAGTTGTCTTTAATCGTCATATTAATAACAATAACATTAATAATAATAATACTAATAGTACTAAATTTGCTTATATGCAAACGCTTAATTAAGGTAACAGTGTTTTGGTTTCTTGCTCATATCTCGAAAACAGTTACTCCTATCAATTTTTATCTTTTTACTAAAATTCAAGCTGATAAAATTTCCTACAAAATAGTTATTTGCATTTTTTATGTAGGACTAACCATAAGCGAGATATAAGGTTGAAAATAATTAATATTTAAAAAAGAAGTGCTTTAACAGAAAATGTCTTGTAATTTAAAATACACTTAATTTATTAGGTCCAATACTTTATTAAAAAAAAAGGGGGTGACATATAAGTCACTGAAGTCTTCAGGGTCGATTTTAAATGCTGCATTTTCGTCTTCGTCTCAAACATTGAAAACTGAATTACATTTTTGTTCTTAAACGGTAACAGTTTTTACTTTGGTTTTTTGCTTATATCTCGAAAACAGTTACTCCTATCAATTTTTATCTTTCTTTCAAAATTAAAGCTAATAACATTTCCTACAAAATAGTTATTTGCATTTTTCTTGTAGGACCAACCATAAGCGAGTATAGAGTTGGATATAAATAATATTTAACAAAAATTTGCTTTAAAATAAAATGTTTGAAAAACTGAAATTAAACTAAATTAATTGTGTCTAACACTTTAGTAGAGAAAAAAGAAAAAGACATAAAAGTCACCAAAGTCTTCAGAATCGTTTTTAGTCGTCATATTAATAACAATAACATTAATAATAATAATACTAATAGTACTAAATCTGCTTATATGCAAGCGCTTTATTAAGGTAACAGTTTTTTGGTTTCTTGCTTATATCTCGAAAACAGTTACTCCTATGAATTTTTGTCTTTCTTTCAAAATTAAAGCTGATAAAATATTCTACAAAATAGTTATTTGCATTTTTCTTGTAGGACCAACCATAAGCGAGTATAGAGTTGGATATAAATAATATTTAACAAAAATTTGCTTTAAAATAAAATGTTTGAAAAACTGAAATTAAACTAATTTAACTGTGTCTAACACTTTAGTAGAGAAAAAAGGAAAAGACATAAAAGTCACTAAAGGTTTCAGAGTTGTCTTTAGTTGTCATATTAATAACAATAACATTAATAATAATAATACTAATAGTACTAAATTTGCTTATATGCAAACGCTTAATTAAGGTAACAGTGATTTGGTTTCTTGCTTATATCTCGAAAACAGTTACTCCTATCAATTTTTATCTTTTTACAAAAATTCAAGCTGATAAAATTTCCTACAAAATAGTTATTTGCATTTTTCATGTAGGACTAACCATAAGCGAGATATATGATTGAAAATAATTAATATTTAAAAAAAAAGTGCTTTAACAGAAAATGTCTTGTGATTTAAAATACACTTAATTTATTGGGTCCAATACTTTATTAGAAGAAAAAGGAAGTGACATAAAAATCACTGAAGTCTTCAGAGTCGTTTTTAAATGCTGCAGTTTCGTCTTCGTCTCAAACATTGAAAACCGAATTACATTTTTGTTCAGTAACAGTCACAGTTTTCTTATTGGTTTTTTGCTTATATCTCGAAAACAGTTACTCCTATCAATTTTTATCTTTTTTTCAAAATTAAAGCTGATAAAATTTCCTACAAATTGTGTCTAACACTTTAGTAGAGGAAAAAGAAGAAGACAAGAAAGACAAAAATTCATAGGAGTAACTGTTTTCGAGATATAAGCAAGAAACCAAAAAACTGTTACCTTAATAAAGCGCTTGCATATAAGCAGATTTAGTACTATTAGTAATATTATTATTAATGTTATTGTTATTAATATGACGACTAAAAACAATTCTGAAGACTTTGGTGACTTTTATGTCTTTTTCTTTTTTCTCTACTAAAGTGTTAGACACAATTAATTTAGTTTAATTTCAGTATTTCAAACATTTTATTTTTAAGCAAGTTTTTGTTAAATATTATTTATATCCAACTTTATAACTCGCTTATGGTTGGTCCCACAAGAAAAATGCAAATAACTATTTTGTAGGAAATGTTATCAGCTTTAATTTTAAAAAAAAGATAAAAATTGATAGGAGTAACTGTTTTCGAGATATGAGCAAGAAACCAAAACACTGTTACCTTAATTAAGCGTTTGCATATAAGCAAATTTAGTACTATTAGTATTATTATTATTAATGTTATTATTATTAATATGACGATTAAAGACAACTTTGAAACCTTTAGTGACTTTTATGTCTTCTTCTTTTTCCTCTACTAAAGTGTTAGACACAATTAAATTAGTTTAATTTCAGTTTTTCAAACATTTTATTTTAAAGCAAATTTTTGTTAAATATTATTTATATCCAACTCTATAACTCGCTTATGGTTGGTCCTACAAGAAAAATGCAAATATTTATTTTGTAGGAAATTTTATCAGCTTTAATTTTGACAGAAAGATAAAAATTGATAGGAGTAACTGTTTTCGAGATATAAGCAAAAAACCAATAAGAAAACTGTGACTGTTACTGAACAAAAATGTAATTCAGTTTTCAATGTTTGAGACGAAGACGAAACTGCAGCATTTAAAAACGACTCTGAAGACTTCAGTGACTTTTATGTCACTTCCTTTTTCTTCTAATAAAGTATTGGACCCAATAAATTAAGTGTATTTTAAATCACAAGACATTTTCTGTTAAAGCACTTTTTTTTTAAATATTAATTATTTTCAATCATATATCTCGCTTATGGTTAGTCCTACATGAAAAATGCAAATAACTGTTTTATAGGAAATTTTATCAGCTTGAATTTTAGTAAAAAGATAAAAATTGATAGGAGTAACTGTTTTCGAGATATAAGCAAGAAACCAAAACACTGTTACCTTAATTAAGCGTTTGCATATAAGCAAATTTAGTACTATTAGTATTATTATTATTGTTATTGTTATTAATATGACAACTAAAGACAACTCTGAAACCTTTAGTGACTTTTATGTCTTTTCCTTTTTCCTCTACTAAAGTGTTAGACACAATTAAATTAGTTTAATTTCAGTTTTTCAAACATTTTATTTTAAAGCAAATTTTTGTTAAAAATTATTTATATCCAACTCTATAACTCGCTTATGGTTGGTCCTACAAGAAAAATGCAAATAACTATTTTGTAGGAAATTTTATCAGCTTTAATTTTGAAAAAAAGACAAAAATTCATAGGAGTAACTGTTTTCGAGATATAAGCAAGAAACCAAAAAACTGTTACCTTAATAAAGCGCTTGCATATAAGCAGATTTAGTACTATTAGTATTATTATTATTAATGTTATTGTTATTAATATGACGACTAAAAACGATTCTGAAGACTTTGGTGACTTTTATGTCTTTTTCTTTTTTCTCTACTAAAGTGTTAGACACAATTAATTTAGTTTAATTTCAGTATTTCAAACATTTTATTTTTAAGCAAGTTTTTGTTAAATATTATTTATATCCAACTTTATAACTCGCTTATGGTTAGTCCCACAAGAAAAATGGAAATAACTATTTTGTAGGAAATGTTATCAGCTTTAATTTTGAAAGAAAGATAAAAATTGATAGGAGTAACTGTTTTCGAGATATGAGCAAGAAACCAAAATACTGTTACCTTAATTAAGCGTTTGCATATAAGCAAATTTAGTACTATTAGTATTATTATTAATGTTATTGTTATTAATATGACGATTAAAGACAACTTTGAAACCTTTAGTGACTTTTATGTCTTCTTCTTTTTCTTCTACTAAAGTGTTAGACACAATTAAATTAGTTTAATTTCAGTTTTTCAAACATTTTATTTTAAAGCAAATTTTTGTTAAATATTATTTATATCCAACTCTATAACTCGCTTATGGTTGGTCCTACAAGAAAAATGCAAATATTTATTTTGTAGGAAATTTTATCAGCTTTAATTTTGACAGAAAGATAAAAATTGATAGGAGTAACTTTTTTCGAGATATAAGCAAAAAACCAATAAGAAAACTGTGACTGTTACTGAACAAAAATGTAATTCAGTTTTCAATGTTTGAGACGAAGACGAAACTGCAGCATTTAAAAACGACTCTGAAGACTTCAGTGACTTTTATGTCACTTCCTTTTTCTTCTAATAAAGTATTGGACCCAATAAATTGAGTGTATTTTAAATCACAAGACATTTTCTGTTAATGCACTTTTTTTTTAAATATTAATTATTTTCAATCATATATCTCGCTTATGGTTAGTCCTACATGAAAAATGCAAAAAACTATTTTATAGGAAATTTTATCAGCTTGAATTTTAGTAAAAAGATAAAAATTGATAGGAGTAACTGTTTTCGAGATATAAGCAAGAAACCAAAACACTGTTACCTTAATTAAGCGTTTGCATATAAGCAAATTTAGTACTATTAGTATTATTATTATTAATGTTATTGTTATTAATATGACAACTAAAGACCAGAACTGTTAATTTCAAACGATTTTATGCCCTCAAACGAGAAAACTTTCACTAAACAGATGCCAAACGTCTTAGTTCGTTTTATAAAAACGACATGTTACAGTTTAAACAAAAAAATTATTTTCGTTGTTGTGTCAAAATAATTTATTTCGAATGATTCAATGGAGCGAAACGAGTAAACTTTTATAGGACAGATGCAAAATACCATATTACCACATAAATCGTTATTTTAAAGCAAAGTATTAGCTTTTGCACTTGTTCAATTAAAGTTTGCTTACTTCGAAATATGTAGTCGTCCGAAATAATTTTTTTTTTTCAAAACTATAACGTAATTTTTTCTTTTGAGCTTGAATATAGAGTTTTCATTACGTTTTATAGTAGTTTACTCTACTCTAAGCATAGAATCAAACAGAGTAATCCGCTTTTGTTAAAACTGATACATAATTTGCTCTTATTTTCGAGAATAAGACATTTTCAATATGTTTGATAAAATTTTTCTTGTTTATAGCAAGGAATCGTTTAAAATAAGCTGTATTTGCCTAAACTGATACGTAATTCGATATTTGTGCATGGATACGATGTTTTTAGTTTCTTTGACGTGAAATTTCTTGTTGCAAAAGGTAATACTTTGCTTTAAAACAACGCTTTATATGGTAATATGTGGTTTTGCATCTGCCCCATAAAAGTTCATTAGTTTCGAATCATAATTTCGTTTGAAATAAACAGTGCTGGTCAAAACTATAACGTAAATTATTTCTTTGAGACGAAATTTAAAGTTTTCATTAAGTTTTATACAAGTTTACTCTATTCTAAGTAAAGGAGTAATCAGGATAAATTGCTTTTATCTAGAGTAATATATAATTTGCAGTTTTCAGCCAGAATAAGACGTTTTTAATCTTTTTAATGTAAGTTTTCGTGTTCAAAACAAAGGATCGTCTAAAATAAGCAGTTTTTGTCCAGACTGAAACGTAATTCGAATTTCTGTGCCTAAATAAGGGGTTTTCAGTTTCTTTGATGTAAGGTTTCTTGTTTGTAACAATGAATTAACAAAAATAATTGGTTTTTATCCAAACTGTGGCATGAATCAGCTTTAAGACTATAACGCAAATCTTTTGTTTTGTGCTAAAATAAGACGTTTTTAGTCAGTTTGATATAAGCTTTCTTGTTCAAAGCAAAATATTGTCGAAAATCAACCGTTTTTCTCTAAACTGAAACAAAATTCGGTGGTTTGTGTCCGAATACAAAGTTTTCAGATTCTTTAATGTTAGGTTTGCTGCTTCTAACAAAGAATCAACGAAAATATTTTGTTTTAATACAAACTGCAATATAAAATGTCTTTATAGGACAAAACATGATGTTTGGCATCTGTTTATTAAAAATTTACTCGTTTGGAAGCATAGAATCATTCCAAATAAGCTATTCTCGTCGAAACTATAATGTAATTAGTATTTTGTGCTAGAATACAGCGTTTTTGTTAGATTTATTAACAATTTTGTCTATTTTAAGCAATGAAACGAATAGGATTAGCTGCCTTTATTCAAAGTGATACATAAATTGCTCTTTTATGCCAGATTAATACGTTTTTAGTCTGTTCGATGTAAGTTTTCTTGTTCAAAGCAAAAGATCGTCTAAAGTAAGCCGTTTTTGTTTGAACTGATGAACAATTCAGACTGAGAGTCAACAAAAATAATTTGTTTTAATCCAAACTGATAATTTTTGACCCTATAAGAGTCCTATAAGAGTCCGAGATACGCCGTTCTCGTCAAGTCTATAACGTAATTCGTTTTTTTGTGTCAGAATACGACGTTTTCTGTCTGTTTAATATAAGTTTTTAATAATAATAATAATAATAACAATAATAATAATAATAATAATAATAATAATAACAATAATAATAATAATAATAATAATAATAATAATAATAATAATAATAATAATAATAATAATAATAATAATAAAAATAATAATAGAAATAAAAGTAAGCTTAGTTTTCTAAGCAAAAATGAAGCTTATTTTGTGTGTTATATGAGCGCTTTCTCATTTCTATGCAAGAAATCATCTGTGATCTGTATTTTTAGGCAAGAAATTGTCTAAAATTAATAACTCATTTTAAAACTGGTATAAAAACATTTACTATACAAAAGTTAATAATAATAATAATAATAATAATAATAATAATAATAATAATAATAATAATAATAATAATAATAATAATAATAATAATAATAATAATAGTAATAATAATAATAATAATAATAATAATAATAATAATAATAGTAATAAAAGAAATAATAATAATAATAATAATAATGATAATAATACTTATAATAATGAATTTCTTTCTAAATTAAAGCTTAGTTTTTCTAAGCAAAAATGATGCTTATTTTGTGTGTTATATGAGCGTTTTCTCATTTCTATGCAAGAGATCATCTGTGATCTGTGTTTTTAGGCAAGAAATTGAATAAAATTAATAACTCATTTTAAAACTGGTATAAAAACATTTACTATACAAAAGTTAATAATAATAATAATAATAATAATAATAATAATAATAGTAATAAAAAAAACAATAATAATAATAATAATAATAATAATAATAATAATAATAATAATAATAATAATGATAATAATACTTATAATAATAAATTTCTTTCTAAATTAAAGCTTAGTTTTTCTAAGCAAAAATGATGCTTATTTTGTGTTATCTGAGCGTTTTCCCATTTCTATGCAAGAGATCATCTGTGATCTGTGTTTTTAGGCAAGAAATTGTCTAAAATTAATAACTCATTTTAAAACTGGTATAAAAACATTTACTATACAAAAGTTATAATCGGTCTTTAATAATAATAATATTAATAATAATAATAATAATAATAATAATAATAATAATAATAATAATAATAATAATAATAGTAATAATAATAATAAAAATAATAGTAATAATAATAATAATAATAAAAATAAAAATAATAGTAGTAGTAAAAGTAAGCTTAGTTTTCTAAGCCAAAATGAAGCTTATTTTGTGTTATATGAGCGTTTTCTCATTTCTATGCAAAAGATCATGTGTGATCTGTGTTTTAAGTTGTGTCAGAATACAAAGTTTTCTGTCTGTTTAATATAAGTTTTTAATAATAATAATAATAATAATAATAATAATAATAATAATAATAATAATAATAATAATAATAATAATAATAACAATAATAATAATAATAATAATAATAATAGTAATAGTAACAAAAGTAATAATAATAATAATACTTTTAAAAAGGAAAAATGGAGCTTATTTTGTGTGTTACATGAGCGTTTTCTCATTTTTATGCAAAAGATCATGTGTGATCTGTGTTTTTAGGCAATCTAAGCCATTTTATAGTTTTTAATATTTAACAAAAATTTGCTTTAAAATAAAATGTTTGAAATACCGAAATTAAACTAAATTAATTGTGTCTAACACTTTAGTAGAGGAAAAAGGAGGAGACATAAAAGTCACTAAAGTCTTAAAGTTGTCTTTAGTCGTCATATTAATAACAATAACATTTATAATAACAATACTAGTAGTACTAAATTTGCTTATATGCAAGCGCTTAATTAAGGTAACAGTTTTTTTGTTTTTTGCCTATATCTCGAAAACAGTTACTCCTATCAATTTTTACTTTTTCACCAAAATTAAAGGTGGTAAAATTTCCTACAAAATAGTTATTTGCATTTTTCATGTAGAACTAACCATAAGCGAGATATAAGTTTGAAAATAATTATTAATTAAAAAAAAGTGTTTTAACAGAAAATGTCTTGTGATTTAAAATACACTTAATTTGTTGGGTCCAATATTTTATTAGAAGAAAAAGGAGGTGACATAAAAGTCACTGAAGTCTTCAGAGTCGTTTTTAAATGCTGCATTTTTGACTTCGTCTCAAACATTGAAAACTGAATTACATTTATGTTCAGTAACAGTTACAGTTTTCTTATTGGTTTTTTGCTTATATCTCGAAAACAGTTACTCCTATCAAATTTTATCTTTCTTTCAAAATTAAAGCTGATAAAATTTCCAACAAAATAGTTATTTACATTTTTCTTGTAGGACCAAGCATAAACGAGTTATAGAGTTGGATATAAATAATATTTAACAAAAATTTGCTTTAAAATAAAATGCTTGAAAAACCGGAATTAAACTAAATTAATTGTGTCTAACACTTTAGTAGAGGAAAAAGGAGAAGACATAAAAGTCACTAAATGTTTCAGAGTCGTCTTTAGTCGTCATATTAATAACAATAACATTAATAATAATAATACTAATAGTACTAAATTTGCTTATATGCAAACGCTTAATTAACGTAACATTTTTTTGGTTTCTTGCTTATATCTCGAAAACAGTTACTCCTATCAATTTTTATCTTTTTTTCAAAATTAAAGCTAATAAAATTTCCTACAAAATAGTTATTTGCATTTTTTTGTAGGACCAACCATAAGCGAGTTATAGAGTTGGATATAAATAATATTTAACAAAAATTTGCTTTAAAATAAAATGTTTGAAAAACCGAAATTAAACTAAATTAATTGAGTCTAACACTTTAGTAGAGGAAAAAGAAAAAGACATAAAAGTCATTAAAGGTTTCAGAGTTGTCTTTAGTTGTCATATTAATAACAATAACATTAATAATAATAATACTAATAGTACTAAATTTGCTTATATGCAAACGCTTAATTAAGGTAACAGTGTTTTGGTTTCTTGCTTATGTCTCGAAAACAGTTACTCCTATCAATTTTTATCTTTTTACTAAAATTCAAGCTGATAAAATTTCCTACAAAATAGTTATTTGCATTTTTCATGTAGGACTAACCATAAGCGAGATATATGATTGAAAATAATTAATATTTAAAAAAAAAGTGCTTTAACAGAAAATGTCTTGTGATTTAAAATACACTTAATTTATTGGGTCCAATACTTTATTAGAAGAAAAAGGAAGTGACATAAAAGTCACTCAAGTCTTCAGAGTCGTTTTTAAATGCTGCAGTTTCGTCTTCGTCTCAAACATTGAAAACTGAATTACATTTTTGTTCAGTAACAGTCACAGTTTTCTTATTGGTTTTTTGCTTATATCTCGAAAACAGTTACTCCTATCAATTTTTATCTTTCTGTCAAAATTAAAGCTGATAAAATTTCCTACAAAATAGTTATTTGCATTTTTCTTGTAGGACCAACCATAAGCGAGTTATAGAGTTGGTTATAAATAATATTTAACAAAAATTTGCTTTAAAATAAAATGTTTGAAAAACTGAAATTAAACTAATTTAATTGTGTCTAACACTTTAGTAGAGGAAAAAGAAGAAGACATAAAAGTCACTAAAGGTTTCAAAGTTGTCTTTAATCGTCATATTAATAACAATAACATTAATGATAATAATACTAATAGCACTTTTTTTTAAATATTAATTATTTTCAAACTTATATCTCGCTTATGGTTAGTCCTACATGAAAAATGCAAATAACTATTTTGTAGGAAATTTTATCAGCTTGAATTTTAGTAAAAAGATAAAAATTGATAAGAGTAACTGTTTTCGAGATATGAGCAAGAAACCAAAACACTGTTACCTTAATTAAGCGTTTGCATATAAGCAAATTTAGTACTATTAGTATTATTATTATTAATGTTATTGTTATTAATATGACGATTAAAGACAATCTTGAAACCTTTAGTGACTTTTATGTCTTCTTTTTCCTCTACTAAAGTGTTAGACACAATTAAATTAGTTTAATTTCAGTTTTTCAAACATTTTATTTTAAAGCAAATTTTTGTTAAATATTATTTATATCCAACTCCATAACTCGCTTATGGTTGGTCCTACAAGAAAAATGCAAATAACTATTTTGTAGGAAATTTTATCAGCTTTAATTTTGAAAAAAAGACAAAAATTCATAGGAGTAACTGTTTTCGAGATATAAGCAAGAAACCAAAAAACTGTTACCTTAATAAAGCGCTTGCATATAAGCAGATTTAGTACTATTAGTATTATTATTATTAATGTTATTGTTATTAATATGACGACTAAAAACGATTTTGAAGACTTTGGTGACTTTTATGTTTTTTTCTTTTTTCTCTACTAAAGTGTTAGACACAATTAATTTAGTTTAATTTCAGTATTTCAAACATTTTATTTTTAAGCAAGTTTTTGTTAAATATTATTTATATCCAACTTTATAACTCGCTTATGGTTGGTCCTACAAGAAAAATGCAAATAACTATTTTGTAGGAAATTTTATCAGCTTTAATTTTGAAAAAAAGATAAAAATTGATAGAAGTAACTGTTTTCGAGATATAAGCAAAAAACCAAAGTAAAAACTGTTACCGTCTCAGAACAAAAATGTAATTTAGTATTCAATGTTTGAGACGAAGACGAAAATGCAGCATTTAAAATCGACTCTGAAGACTTCAGTGACTTATATGTCACTCCCTTTTTTTTCTAATAAAGTATTGGACCTAATAAATTAAGTGTATTTTAAATCACAAGACATTTTCTGTTAAAGCACTTCTTTTTTAAATATTAATTATTTTCAATCTTATATCTCGCTTATGGTTAGTCCTACATAAAAAATGCAAATAACTATTTTGTAGGAAATTTTATCAGCTTGAATTTTAGTAAAAAGTTAAAAATTGATAGGAGTAACTGTTTTCGAGATATGAGCAAGAAACCAAAACACTGTTACCTTAATTAAGCGTTTGCATATAAGCAAATTTAGTACTATTAGTATTATTATTATTAATGTTATTGTTATTAATATGACGATTAAAGACAACTTTGAAACCTCTAGTGACTTTTATGTCTTCTTCTTTTTCCTCTACTAAAGTGTTAGACACAATTAAATTAGTTTAATTTCAGTTTTTCAAACATTTTATTTTAAAGCAAATTTTTGTTAAATATTATTTATATCCAACTCTATAACTCGCTTATGGTTGGTCCTACAAGAAAAATGCAAATAACTATTTTGTAGGAAATTTTATCAGCTTTAATTTTGAAAGAAAGATAAAAATTGATAGGAGTAACTGTTTTCGAGATATAAGCAAAAAACCAATAAGAAAACTGTGACTGTTACTGAACAAAAATGTAATTCGGTTTTCAATGTTTGAGACGAAGACGAAACTGCAACATTTAAAAACGACTCTGAAGACTTCAGTGACTTTTATGTCACTTCCTTTTTCTTCTAATAAAGTATTGGACCCAATAAATTAAGTGTATTTTAAATCACAAGACATTTTCTGTTAAAGCACTTTTTTTTTAAATATTAATTATTTTCAATCATATATCTCGCTTATGGTTAGTCCTACATGAAAAATGGAAATAACTATTTTGTAGGAAATTTTATCGGCTTGAATTTTAGTAAAAAGATAAAAATTGATAGGAGTAACTGTTTTCGAGATATAAGCAAGAAACCAAAACATTGTTACCTTAATTAAGCGTTTGCATATAAGCAAATTTAGTACTATAAGTATTATTATTATTAATGTTATTGTTATTAATATGACAACTAAAGACAACTCTGAAACCTTTAGTGACTTTTATGTCTTTTTCTTTTTCCTCTACTAAAGTGTTAGACTCAATTAATTTAGTTTAATTCCGGTTTTTCAAGCATTTTATTTTAAAGCAAATTTTTGTTAAATATTAAAAACTATAAAATGGCTTAGATTGCCTAAAAACACAGATCACACATGATCTTTTGCATAAAAATGAGAAAACGCTCATGTAACACAAAATAAGCTTCATTTTGGCTTAGAAAACTAAGCTTACTTTTGCTACTACTATTATTTTTATTTTTATTATTATTATTATTATTACTATTATTTTTATTATTATTATTATTATTATTATTATTATTATTATTATTATTATTATTATTATTATTATAAACTTATATTAAACAGACAGAAAACGTCGTATTCTGACACAACTTAAAACACAGATCACACATGATCTTTTGCATAGAAATGAGAAAACGCTCATATAACACAAAATAAGCTTCATTTTGCCTTAGAAAACTAAGCTTACTTTTGCTACTACTATTATTTTTATTTTTATTATTATTATTATTATTACTATTATTTTTATTATTATTATTATTATTATTACTATTATTATTATTATTATTATTACTATTATTATTATTATTATTATTAACTTTTGTATAGTAAATGTTTTTATACCAGTTTTAAAATGAGTTATTAATTTTAGACAATTTCTTGCCTAAAAATACAGATCACAGATGATTTCTTGCATAGAAATGAGAAAGCGCTCATATAACACACAAAATAAGCTTCATTTTTGCTTAGAAAACTAAGCTTACTTTTATTTCTATTATTATTTTTATTATTATTATTATTATTATTATTATTATTATTATTATTATTATTATTATTATTATTATTATTATTATTATTATTATTATTATTATTATTATTATTATTATTATTATTATTATTATTATTATTATTATTGTTATTATTATTATTATTAACTTTTGTATAGTAAATGTTTTTATACCAGTTTTAAAATGAGTTATTAATTTTAGACAATTTCTTGCCTAAAAATACAGATCACAGATGATTTCTTGCATAGAAATGAGAAAGCGCTCATATAACACACAAAATAAGCATCATTTTTGCTTAGAAAAACTAAGCTTTAATTTAGAAAGAAATTTATTATTATAAGTATTATTATCATTATTACTATTATTATTATTATTATTACTATTATTATTATTATTATTATTATTATTATTATTATTATTATTATTATTATTATTATTGTTATTATTATTATTATTATTATTAACTTTTGTATAGTAAATGTTTTTATACCAGTTTTAAAATGAGTTATTAATTTTAGACAATTTCTTGCCTAAAAATACAGATCACAGATGATTTCTTGCATAGAAATGAGAAAGCGCTCATATAACACACAAAATAAGCTTCATTTTTGCTTAGAAAACTAAGCTTACTTTTATTTCTATTATTATTTTTATTATTATTATTGTTATTATTATTATTATTATTATTATTGTTATTATTATTATTATTATTAAAAACTTATATTAAACAGACAGAAAACGTCGTATTCTGACACAAAAAAACGAATTACGTTATAGACTTGACGAGAACGGCCTATCTCGGACTCTTATAGGACTCTTATAGGGTCAAAAATTATCAGTTTGGATTAAAACAAATTATTTTTGTTGACTCTCAGTCTGAATTGTTCATCAGTTCAAACAAAAACGGCTTACTTTAGACGATCTTTTGCTTTGAACAAGAAAACTTACATCGAACAGACTAAAAACGTATTAATCTGGCATAAAAGAGCAATTTATGTATCACTTTGGATAAAGGCAGCTAATCCTATTCGTTTCATTGCTTAAAATAGACAAAATTGTTAATAAATCTAACAAAAACGCTGTATTCTAGCACAAAATACTAATTACATTATAGTTTCGACGAGAATAGCTTATTTGGAATGATTCTATGCTTCCAAACGAGTAAATTTTTAATAAACAGATGCCAAACATCATGTTTTGTCCTATAAAGACATTTTATATTGCAGTTTGTATTAAAACAAAATATTTTCGTTGATTCTTTGTTAGAAGCAGCAAACCTAACATTAAAGAATCTGAAAACTTTGTATTCGGACACAAACCACCGAATTTTGTTTCAGTTTAGACAAAAACGGTTGATTTTCGACAATATTTTGCTTTGAACGAGAAAGCTTATATCAAACTGACTAAAAACGTCTTATTTTAGCACAAAACAAAAGATTTGCGTTATAGTCTTAAAGCTGATTCATGCCACAGTTTGGATAAAAACCAATTATTTTTGATAATTCATTGTTACAAACAAGAAACCTTACATCAAAGAAACTGAAAACCCCTTATTTAGGCACAGAAATTCGAATTACGTTTCAGTCTGGACAAAAACTGCTTATTTTAGACGATCCTTTGTTTTGAACACGAAAACTTACATTAAAAAGATTAAAAACGTCTTATTCTGGCTGAAAACTGCAAATTATATATTACTCTAGATAAAAGCAATTTATCCTGATTACTCCTTTACTTAGAATAGAGTAAACTTGTATAAAACTTAATGAAAACTTTAAATTTCGTCTCAAAGAAATAATTTACGTTATAGTTTTGACCAGCACTGTTTATTTCAAACGAAATTATGATTCGAAACTAATGAACTTTTATGGGGCAGATGCAAAACCACATATTACCATATAAAGCGTTGTTTTAAAGCAAAGTATTACCTTTTGCAACAAGAAATTTCACGTCAAAGAAACTGAAAACTTCGTATCCATACATAAATATCTAATTACGTATCAGTTTAGGCAAATACAGCTTATTTTAAACGATTCCTTGCGATAAACAAGAAAAATTTTATCAAGCATATTGAAAACGTCTTATTCTCGAAAATAAGAGCAAATTATGTATCAGTTTTAACAAAAGCGGATTACTCTGTTTGATTCTATGCTTAGAGTAGAGTAAACTACTATAAAACGTAATGAAAACTCTATATTCAAGCTCAAAAGAACAAATTACGTTATAGTTTTGACAAAAAAAAATATTTCGGACGATTACATACTTCGAAGTAAGCAAACTTTAATTGAACATGTGCAAAAGCTAATACTTTGCTTTAAAATAATGATTTATGTGGTAATATGGTATTTTGCATCTGTCCTATAAAAGTTTACCCGTTTCGCTCCATTGAATCATTAGAAATAAATTATTTTGACACAACAACAACACAAATAATTTGTTTTTGTTTAAACTGTAACATAAGTCGCTTTTATAAAACGAACTAAGACGTTTGGCATCTGCTTAGTGAAAGTTTTCTCGTTTGGGGGCATAAAATCGTTTGAAATTAACAGTTCTGGTCAAAACAATTACGTAAATTATTTCTTTGTATCACTTTAAAGATTTGCGTTATAGTCTTGACGAGAACTGTTAATTTCAAACGATTCTATGCTTTGAAACCAGTATACTTTCACTGAACAGAGGCAAAACGTCTGATTTCGCCTTTAAAAAACGATTTATGTCACAGTTTGGATTAAAACCAATGATTTTCGTTTATTCATTATTACAAACAAGAAACCTTACATCAAAGAAACTGAAAACCTCTTATTCAGGCCCAGAAAATCAAATTACGTTTCAGTCTGGACACAAATTGCTTATTTTAGACGATTCTTTCTTTTGAACACGAAAACTTACATTAAAAAGATTAAAAACGTCTTATTCTGGCTCAAAACTGCAAATTATGTATTACTTTGGATAAAAGCAGTTTATCCTGATTACTCCTTTGCTTAGAATAGAGCAAACTTGTATAAAACTTAATGAAAACTTTAAATTTCGTCTCAAAGAAATAATTTACGTTATAGTTTTGACCAGAACTGTTAATTTCAAACGATTTTATGCCCCCAAACGAGAAAACTTTCACTAAACAGATGCCAAACGTCTTAGTTCGTTTTATAAAAACGACATGTTACAGTTTAAACAAAAAAATTATTTTCGTTGTTGTGTCAAAATAATTTATTTCGAATGATTCAATGGAGCGAAACGAGTAAACTTTTATAGGACAGATGCAAAATACCATATTACCACATAAATCGTTATTTTAAAGCAAAGTATTAGCTTTTGCACTTGTTCATTTAAAGTTTGCTTACTTCGAAATATGTAGTCGTCCGAAATAATTTTTTTTTGTCAAAACTATAACGTAATTTGTTCTTTTGAGCTTGAATATAGAGTTTTCATTACGTTTTATAGTAGTTTACTCTACTCTAAGCATAGAATCAAACAGAGTAATCCGCTTTTGTTAAAACTGATACATAATTTGCTCTTATTTTCGAGAATAAGACATTTTCAATATGTTTGATAAAATTTTTCTTGTTTATAGCAAGGCATCGTTTAAAATAAGCTGTATTTGCCTAAACTGATACGTAATTCGATATTTGTGCATGGATACGATGTTTTCAGTTTCTTTGACGTAAAATTTCTTGTTGCAAAAGGTAATAATTTGCTTTAAAACAACGCTTTATATTGTAATATGTGGTTTTGCATCTGCCCCATAAAAGTTCATTAGTTTCGAATCATAAAATCGTTTGAAATAAACAGTGCTGGTCAAAACTATAACGTAAATTATTTCTTTGAGACGAAATTTAAAGTTTTTATTAAGTTTTATACAAGTTTACTCTATTCTAAGTAAAGGAGTAATCAGGATAAATTGCTTTTATCTAGAGTAATATATAATTTGCAGTTTTCAGCCAGAATAAGACGTTTTTAATCTTTTTAATGTAAGTTTTTGTATTCAAAACAAAGGATCGTCTAAAGTAAGCAGTTTTTGTTCAGACTGAAACGTAATTCGAATTTCTGTGCCTGAATAAGGGGTTTTCAGTTACTTTGATGTAAGGTTTCATGTTTGTAACAATGAATTAACGAAAATAATTGGTTTTTATCCAAACTGTGGCATGAATCGTTTTTAAAAGGCGAAATAAGATGTTTTTCCTCTGTACAGTGAAAGTTTACTTGTTTCAAAGCATAGAACCGTTTGAAATTAACAGCTCTCGTTAAGACTATAACGCAAATCTTTTGTTTTGTGCTAAAATAAGACGTTTTTAGTCAGTTTGATATAAGTTTTCTTGTTCAAAGCAAAATATTGTCGAAAATCAACTGTTTTTGTCTAAACTGATACAAAATTCGGTGGTTTGTGTCCGAATACAAAGTTTTCAGATTCTTTAATGTTAGGTTTGCTGCTTCTAACAAAGAATCAACGAAAATATTTTGTTTTAATACAAACTGCAATATAAAATGTCTTTATAGGACAAAACATGATGTTTGGCATCTGTTTAATAAAAATTTACTCGTTTGGAAGCATAGAATCATTCCAAATAAGCTATTCTCGTCGATACTATAATGTAATTAGTATTTTGTGCTAGAATACAGCGTTTTTGTTAGATTTATTAACAATTTTGTCTATTTTAAGCAATAAAACGAATAGGATTAGCTGCCTTTATCCGAAGTGATACATAAATTGCTCTTTTATGCCAGATTAATACGTTTTTAATCTGTTCTATGTAAGTTTTCTTGTTCAAAGCAAAAGATCGTCTAAAATAAGCCGTTTTTGTTTGAACTGATAAACAATTCAGACTGAGACTCAACAAAAATAATTTGTTTTAATCCAAACTGATACTTTTTGACCCTATAAGAGTCCTATAAGAGTCCGAGATACGCCGATCTCGTCAAGTCTATAACGTAATTCGTTTTTTTGTGTCAGAATACGACGTTTTCTGTCTGTTTAATATAAGTTTTTAATAATAATAATAATAACTATAATAATAATAATAATAATAATAATAATATTAATAATAATAATAGTAATAATAATAATAATATTAATAATAATAATAATGAAAATAATAATAGTAATAAAAGTAAGCTTAGTTTTCTAAGCAAAAATGAAGCTTATTTTGTGTGTTATATGAGCGTTTTCTCATTTCTATGCAAGAAATCATCTGTGATCTGTGTTTTTAGGCAACAAATTGTCTAAAATTAATATCTCATTTTAAAACTGGTATAAAAGCATTTACTATACAAAAGTTATAATCAGTTTTTAATAATAATAAAATTAATAATAATAATAATAATAATAATAATAATAATAATAATAATAATAATAATAATAATAGTAATAATAATAATAATAAAAATAATAATAATAATAATAATACTTTTAATAAGGAAAAATGGAGCTTATTTTGTGTGTTACATGAGCGTTTTCTCATTTCTATGCAAAAGATCATGTGTGATCTGTGTTTTTAGGCAATCTAACCCATTTTATAGTTTTTAATATTTAACAAAAATTTGCTTTAAAATAAAATGTTTGAAAAACTGAAATTAAACTAAATTAATTGTGTCTAACACTTTAGTAGAGGAAAAAGGAGGAGACATAAAAGTCACTAAAGTCGAGTTGTCTTTAGTCGTCATATTAATAACAATAACATTTATAATAACAATACTAGTAGTACTAAATTTGCTTATATGCAAGCGCTTACTTAAGGTAACAGTTTTTTTGTTTTTTGCTTATATCTCGAAAACAGTTACTCCTAACAATTTTTACTTTTTCACCAAAATTAAAGGTGATAAAATTTCCTACAAAATAGTTATTTGCATTTTTCATGTAGAACTAACCATAAGCGAGATATAAGTTTGAAAATAATTAATAATTAAAAAAAAGTGTTTTAACAGAAAATGTCTTGTGATTTAAAATACACTTAATTTATTGGGTCCAATACTTTATTAGAAGAAAAAGGAGGTAACATAAAAGTCACTGAAGTCTTCAGAGTCGTTTTTAAATGCTGCATTTTTGTCTTCGTCTCAAACATTGAAAACTGAATTACATTTTTGTTCAGTAACAGTTACAGTTTTCTTATTGGTTTTTTGCTTATATCTCGAAAACAGTTACTCCTATCAAATTTTATCTTTCTTTCAAAATTAAAGCTGATAAAATTTCCAACTAAATAGTTATTTACATTTTTCTTGTAGGACCAAGAATAAACGAGTTATAGAGTTGGATATAAATAATATTTAACAAAAATTTGCTTTAAAATAAAATGCTTGAAAAACCGGAATTAAACTAATTTAATTGTGTCTAACACTTTAGTAGAGGAAAAAGGAGAAGACATAAAAGTCACTAAATGTTTCAGAGTCGTCTTTAGTCGTCATATTAATAACAATAACATTAATAATAATAATACTAATAGTACTAAATTTGCTTATATGCAAACGCTTAATTAAGGTAACAGTTTTTTGGTTTCTTGCTTATATCTCGAAAACAGTTACTCCTATGAATTTTTATCTTTTTTTCAAAATTAAAGCTGATAAAATTTCCTACAAAATAGTTATTTGCATTTTTTTGTAGGACCAACCATAAGCGAGTAATAGAGTTGGATATAAATAATCTTTAACAAAAATTTGCTTTAAAATAAAATGTTTGAAAAACCGAAATTAAAATAAACTAAGACTAACACTTTAGTAGAGGTAAAAGGAGAAGACATAAAAGTCACCAAAGTCTTGAGAGTCGTTTTTGTGTCGTCATATTAATAACAATAACATTAATAATAATAATACTAATATTACTAAATTTGCTTATATGCAAGCGCTTAATTAAGGTAACAGTTTTTTGGTTTCTTGCTTATATCTCGAAAACAGTTACTCCTATCAATTTTTAAATTTTTACTAAAATTAAAGCAAGCTGATAAAGTTTTGTACAAAATAGTAATTTGCATTTTTCATGTAGGACTAACCATAAGCGAGATATAAGTTTGAAAATAATTAATATTTAAAAAAAAAGTGCTTTAACAGAAAATGTCTTGTGATTTAAAATACACTTAATTTAATGGGTCCAATACTTTATTAGAAGAAAAAGGAGGAGGCATAACAGTCACTAAAGTCTTCAGAGTCGATTTTAAATGCTGCATTTTTGTCTTTGTCTCAAACATTGAAAACTGAATTACATTTTTGTTCAATAACAGTTACAGTTTTCTTATTGGTTTTTTGCTTATATCTCGAAAACAGTTACTCCTATAAAAATAAAAATAAATAAAATGTTTGAAAAACCGAAATTAAACTAAATTAATTAAGACTAACACTTTAGTAGAGGAAAAAAGAGAAGACATAAAAGTCACCAAAGTCTTGAGAGTCGTTTTTAGTCGTCATATTAATAACAATAACATTAATAATAATAATACTAATATTACTAAATTTGCTTATATGCAAGCGGTTAATTAAGGTAACAGTTTCTTGCTTATATCTCAAAAAGAGTTACTCCTATCAATTGTTATCTTTTTACTAAAATTAAAGCTGATAAAATTTCCTACAAAATATTTATTTGCATTTTTTATGTAGGACTAACAATAAGCGAGATATAAGTTTGAAAATAATTAATATTTAAAAAAAAAGTGCTTTAACAGAAAATGTCTTGTGATTTAAAATACACTTAATTTATTGAGTCCAATACTTTATTAGAAGAAAAAGGAGGTGACATAAAAGTCACTGAAGTCTTCAGAGTCGTTTTTAAATGCTGCATTTTCGTCTTCGTCTCAAACATTGAAAACTGAATTACATTTTTGTTAAGTAACTGTAACAGTTTTCACTTTGGTTTTTTGCTTATATCTCAAAAACACCAAAATAGTTATTTACATTTTTCTTGTAGGACCAAGCATAAGCAAGTTATAGAGTTGGATATAAATAATATTAAACAAAAATTTGCTTTAAAATAAAATGTTTGAAAAACCGAAATTAAACTAAATTAATTGTGTCTAACACTTTAGTAGAGGAAAAAGGAGGAGACATAAAAGTCACTAAACTCTTCAGAATCGTCTTTAGTCGTCATATTAATAACAATAACATTAATAATAACAATACTATTAGTACTAAATTTGCTTATATGCAAGCGCTTAATTAAGGTAACAGTTTTTTTGTTGTTTGCTTATATCTCGAAAACAGTTTTTACCTTTTCACTAAAATTAAAGCTGATAGAATTTCCTTCAAAATCGTTATTTGCATTTTTCATGTAGAACTAACCATAAGCAAGATATAAGTTTGAAAATAATTAATAATTAAAAAAAATGTGCTTTAACAGAAAATGTCTTGTGATTTAAAATACACTTAATTTATTGGGTCCAATACTTAATTAGAAGAAAAAGGAGGTGACAGTAAATGCTACATTTTCGTCTTCGTCTCAAACATTAAATACTGAATTACATTTTTGTTTAGTAACTGTTACAGTTTTCACTTTGGTTTTTTGCTTATATCTCGAAAACAGTTACTCCTATCAATTTTTATCTTTCCTTCAAAATTAAAGCGGATAAAATTTTTTACAAAATAGTTTTTTGCATTTTTTTGTAGGACCAACTATAAGCGAGTTATAGAGTTGGATATAAATAATCTTTAACAAAAATTTGATATAAAAATAAAAAAAGATAAAAATTGATAGGAGTAACTGTTTTCGAGATATAAGCAAGAAACCAAAAAACTGTTACCTTAATTAAGCGTTTGCATATAAGCTAATTTAGTACTTATAGTATTATTATTATTAATGTTATTGTTAATAATATGACGACTAAAGACGACTCTGAAACCTTTAGTGACTTTTATGTCTTCTTCTTTTTCCTCTACTAAAGTGTTAGACACAATTAATTTAGTTTAATTTCAGTATTTCAAACATTTTATTTTAAAGCAAATTTTTGTTAAATATTATTTATATCCATCTCTATAACTCGCTTATGCTTGGTCCTACAAGAAAAATGCAAATAACTATTTTGTAGAATATTTTATCAGCTTTAATTTTGAAAGAAAGACAAAAATTCATAGGAGTAACTGTTTTCGAGATATAAGCAAGAAACCAAAAAACTGTTACCTTAATAAAGCGCTTGCATATAAGCAAATTTTGTACTATTAGTATTATTGTTATTAATGTTATTGTTATTAAAATGACGACTAAAAACGACGAGATATAAGCAAGAAACCAAAACACTGTTACCTTAATTAAGCGTTTGCATATAAGCAAATTTAGTACTATTAGTATTATTATTATTAATGTTATTGTTATTAATATGACAACTAAAGACAACTCTGAAACCTTTAGTGACTTTTATGTCTTTTCCTTTTTTCTCTACTAAAGTGTTAGACACAGTTAAATTAGTTTAATTTCCGTTTTTCAAACATTTTATTTTAAAGCAAATTTTTGTTAAATATTATTTATATCCAACTCTATAACTCGCTTATGGTTGGTCCTACAAGAAAAATGCAAATAACTATTTTGTAGAATATTTTATCAGCTTTAATTTTGAAAGAAAGACAAAAATTCATAGGAGTAACTGTTTTCGAGATATAAGCAAGAAACCAAAAAACTGTTACCTTAATAAAGCGCTTGCATATAAGCAGATTTAGTACTATTAGTATTATTATTATTAATGTTATTGTTATTAATATGACGACTAAAAACGATTCTGAAGACTGGTGACTTTTATGTCTTTTTCTTTTTTCTCTACTAAAGTGTTAGACACAATTAATTTAGTTTAATTTCAGTATTTCAAACATTTTATTTTTAAGCAAGTTTTTGTTAAATATTATTTATATCCAACTTTATAACTCGCTTATGGTTGGTCTTACAAGAAAAATGCAAATAACTATTTTGTAGGAAATGTTATCAGCTTTAATTTTGAAAGAAAGATAAAAATTGATAGGAGTAACTGTTTTCGAGATATAAGCAAAAAACCAAAGTAAAAACTGTTACCGTTTCAGAACAAAAATGTAATTCAGTTTTCAATGTTTGAGACGAAGACGAAAATGCAGCATTTAAAATCGACTCTGAAGACTTCAGTGACTTATATGTCACCCCCTTTTTTTTTTAATAAAGTATTGGACCTAATAAATTAAGTGTATTTTAAATCACAAGACATTTTCTGTTAAAGCACTTCTTTTTTAAATATTAATTATTTTCAATCTTATATCTCGCTTATGGTTAGTCCTACATAAAAAATGCAAATAACTATTTTGTAGGAAATATTATCAGCTTGAATTTTAGTAAAAAGATAAAAATTGATAGGAGTAACTGTTTTCGAGATATGAGCAAGAAACCAAAACACTGTTACCTTAATTAAGCGTTTGCATATAAGCAAATTTAGTACTATTAGTATTATTATTATTAATGTTATTGTTATTAATATGACGATTAAAGACAACTTTAAAACCTTTAGTGACTTTTATGTCTTCTTCTTCTTCCTCTACTAAAGTGTTAGACACAATTAAATTAGTTTAATTTCAGTTTTTCAAACATTTTATTTTAAAGCAAATTTTTGTTAAATATTATTTATATCCAACTCTATAACTCGCTTATGGTTGGTCCTACAAGAAAAATGCAAATAACTATTTTGTAGGAAATTTTATCAGCTTTAATTTTGACAGAAAGATAAAAATTGATAGGAGTAACTGTTTTCGAGATATAAGCAAAAAACCAATAAGAAAACTGTGACTGTTACTGAACAAAAATGTAATTCAGTTTTCAATGTTTGAGACGAAGACGAAACTGCAGCATTTAAAAACGACTCTGAAGACTTCAGTGACTTTTATGTCACTTCCTTTTTCTTCTAATAAAGTATTGGACCCAATAAATTAAGTGTATTTTAAATCACAAGACATTTTCTGTTAAAGCACTTCTTTTTTAAATATTAATTATTTTCAATCATATATCTCGCTTATGGTTAGTCCTACATGAAAAATGCAAATAACTATTTTGTAGGAAATTTTATCAGCTTGAATTTTAGTAAAAAGATAAAAATTGATAGGAGTAACTGTTTTCGAGATATAAGCAAGAAACCAAAACACTGTTACCTTAATAAAGCGCTTGCATATAAGCAGATTTAGTACTATTAGTATTATTATTATTAATGTTATTGTTATTAATATGACGACTAAAAACGATTCTGAAGACTTTGGTGACTTTTATGTCTTTTTCTTTTTTCTCTACTAAAGTGTTAGACACAATTAATTTAGTTTATTTTCAGTTTTTCAAACATTTTATTTTAAAGCAAATTTTTGTTAAATATTATTTATATCCAACTCTATAACTCGCTTATGGTTGGTCCTACAAGAAAAATGCAAATAACTATTTTGTAGGAAATTTTATCAGCTTTAATTTTAAAAGAAAGATAAAAATTGATAGGAGTAACTGTTTTCGAGATATAAGCAAAAAACCAATAAGAAAACTGTAACTGTTACTGAACAAAAATGTAATTCAGTTTTCAATGTTTGAGACGAAGACAAAAATGCAGCATTTAAAAACGACTCTGAAGACTTCAGTGACTTTTATGTTACCTCCTTTTTCTTCTAATAAAGTATTGGACCCAATAAATTAAGTGAATTTTAAATCACAAGACATTTTCTGTTAAAACACTTTTTTTTAATTATTAATTATTTTCAAACTTATATCTCGCTTATGGTTAGTTCTACATGAAAAATGCAAATAACTATTTTGTAGGAAATTTTATCACCTTTAATTTTGGTGAAAAAGTAAAAATTGTTAGGAGTAACTGTTTTCGAGATATAAGCAAAAAACAAAAAAACTGTTACCTTAAGTAAGCGCTTGCATATAAGCAAATTTAGTACTACTAGTATTGTTATTATAAATGTTATTGTTATTAATATGACGACTAAAGACAACTCTAAGACTTTAGTGACTTTTATGTCTCCTCCTTTTTCCTCTACTAAAGTGTTAGACACAATTAATTTAGTTTAATTTCAGTTTTTCAAACATTTTATTTTAAAGCAAATTTTTGTTAAATATTAAAAACTATAAAATGGGTTAGATTGCCTAAAAACACAGATCACACATGATCTTTTGCATAGAAATGAAAAAACGCTCATGTAACACACAAAATAAGCTCCATTTTTCCTTATTAAAAGTATTATTATTATTATTACTTATGTTACTATTACTATTATTATTATTATTATTATTATTATTATTATTATTATTATTATTATTATTATTATTACTATTATTATTATTATTATTATTAATTTTATTATTATTAAAAACTGATTATAACTTTTGTATAGTAAATGTTTTTATACCAGTTTTAAAATGAGATATTAATTTTAGACAATTTGTTGCCTAAAAACACAGATCACAGATGATTTCTTGCATAGAAATGAGAAAACGCTCATATAACACACAAAATAAGCTTCATTTTTACTTGGAAAACTAAGCTTACTTCTATTACTATTATTATTTTCATTATTATTATTATTAATATTATTATTATTATTACTATTATTATTATTATTATTATTATTATTATTATTATTATTATTATTATTATTGTTATTATTATTATTATTATTAAAAACTTATATTAAACAGACAGAAAACGTCGTATTCTGACACAAAAAAACGAATTACGTTATAGACTTGACGAGATCGGCGTATCTCGGACTCTTATAGGACTCTTATAGGGTCAAAAAGTATCAGTTTGGATTAAAACAAATTATTTTTGTTGAGTCTCAGTCTGAATTGTTTATCAGTTCAAACAAAAACGGCTTATTTTAGACGATCTTTTGCTTTGAACAAGAAAACTTACATAGAACAGATTAAAAACGTATTAATCTGGCATAAAAGAGCAATTTATGTATCACTTCGGATAAAGGCAGCTAATCCTATTCGTTTTATTGCTTAAAATAGACAAAATTGTTAATAAATCTAACAAAAACGCTGTATTCTAGCACAAAATACTAATTACATTATAGTTTCGACGAGAATAGCTTATTTGGAATGATTCTATGCTTCCAAACGAGTAAATTTTTATTAAACAGATGCCAAACATCATGTTTTGTCCTATAAAGACATTTTATATTGCAGTTTGTATTAAAACAAAATATTTTCGTTGATTCTTTGTTAGAAGCAGCAAACCTAACATTAAAGAATCTGAAAACTTTGTATTCGGACACAAACCACCGAATTTTGTATCAGTTTATACAAAAAGGGTTGATTTTCGACAATATTTTGCTTTGAACAAGAAAACTTATATCAAACTGACTAAAAACGTCTTATTTTAGCACAAAACAAAAGATTTGCGTTATAGTCTTAACGAGAGCTGTTAATTTCAAACGGTTCTATGCTTTGAAACAAGTAAACTTTCACTGTACAGAGGAAAAACATCTTATTTCGCCTTTTAAAAACGATTCATGCCACAGTTTGGATAAAAACCAATTATTTTCGTTAATTCATTGTTACAAACATGAAACCTTACATCAAAGTAACTGAAAACCCCTTATTCAGGCACAGAAATTCGAATTACGTTTCAGTCTGAACAAAAACTGCTTACTTTAGACGATCCTTTGTTTTGAATACAAAAACTTACATTAAAAAGATTAAAAACGTCTTATTCTGGCTGAAAACTGCAAATTATATATTACTCTAGATAAAAGCAATTTATCCTGATTACTCCTTTACCTAGAATAGAGTAAACTTGTATAAAACTTAATAAAAACTTTAAATTTCGTCTCAAAGAAATAATTTACGTTATAGTTTTGACCAGCACTGTTTATTTCAAACGATTTTATGATTCGAAACTAATGAACTTTTATGGGGCAGATGCAAAACCACATATTACAATATAAAGCGTTGTT
Source organism: Tribolium castaneum (assembly GCF_031307605.1). Classification (NCBI taxonomy): domain Eukaryota; kingdom Metazoa; phylum Arthropoda; class Insecta; order Coleoptera; family Tenebrionidae; genus Tribolium; species Tribolium castaneum. The sequence continues at coordinate 1,100,036 of NW_026986630.1, forward strand.
TTAAAGCAAATTATTACCTTTTGCAACAAGAAATTTCACGTCAAAGAAACTGAAAACATCGTATCCATGCACAAATATCGAATTACGTATCAGTTTAGGCAAATACAGCTTATTTTAAACGATTCCTTGCTATAAACAAGAAAAATTTTATCAAACATATTGAAAATGTCTTATTCTCGAAAATAAGAGCAAATTATGTATCAGTTTTAACAAAAGCGGATTACTCTGTTTGATTCTATGCTTAGAGTAGAGTAAACTACTATAAAACGTAATGAAAACTCTATATTCAAGCTCAAAAGAACAAATTACGTTATAGTTTTGACAAAAAAAAATTATTTCGGACGACTACATATTTCGAAGTAAGCAAACTTTAATTGAACAAGTGCAAAAGCTAATACTTTGCTTTAAAATAACGATTTATGTGGTAATATGGTATTTTGCATCTGTCCTATAAAAGTTCACTCGTTTCGCTCCATTGAATCATTCGAAATAAATTATTTTGACACAACAACGAAAATAATTTTTTTGTTTAAACTGTAACATGTCGTTTTTATAAAACGAACTAAGACGTTTGGCATCTGTTTAGTGAAAGCTTTCTCGTTTGGGGGCATAAAATCGTTTGAAATTAACAGTTCTGGTCAAAACTATAACGTAAATTATTTCTTTGAGACGAAATTTAAAGTTTTCATTAAGTTTTATACAAGTTTGCTCTATTCTAAGCAAAGGAGTAATCAGGATAAACTGCTTTTATCCAAAGTAATACATAATTTGCAGTTTTGAGCCAGAATAAGACGTTTTTAATCTTTTTAATGTAAGTTTTCGTGTTCAAAAGAAAGAATCGTCTAAAATAAGCAATTTGTGTCCAGACTGAAACGTAATTTGATTTTCTGGGCCTGAATAAGAGGTTTTCAGTTTCTTTGATGTAAGGTTTCTTGTTTGTAACAATGAATAAACGAAAATCATTGGTTTTAATCCAAACTGTGACATAAATCGTTTTTTAAAGGCGAAATCAGACGTTTTGCCTCTGTTCAGTGAAAGTATACTGATTTCAAAGCATAGAATCGTTTGAAATTAACAGTTCTCGTCAAGACTATAACGCAAATCTTTAAAGTGATACAAAGAAATAATTTACGTAATAGTTTTGACCAGAACTGTTAATTTCAAACGATTTTATGCCCCCAAACGAGAAAACTTTCACTAAGCAGATGCCAAACGTCTTAGTTCGTTTTATAAAAGCGACTTATGTTACAGTTTAAACAAAAACAAATTATTTGTGTTGTTGTTGTGTCAAAATAATTTATTTCTAATGATTCAATGGAGCGAAACGGGTAAACTTTTATAGGACAGATGCAAAATACCATATTACCACATAAATCATTATTTTAAAGCAAAGTATTAGCTTTTTGCACATGTTCAATTAAAGTTTGCTTACTTCGAAGTATGTAATCGTCCGAAATATTTTTTTTTGTCAAAACTATAACGTAATTTGTTCTTTTGAGCTTGAATATAGAGTTTTCATTACGATTTATAGTAGTTTACTCTACTCTAAGCATAGAATCAAACAGAGTAATCCGCTTTTGTTAAAACTGATACATAATTTGCTCTTATTTTCGAGAATAAGACGTTTTCAATATGCTTGATAAAATTTTTCTTGTTTATAGCAAGGAATCGTTTAAAATAAGCTGTATTTGCCTAAACTGATACGTAATTAGATATTTATGTATGGATACGAAGTTTTCAGTTTCTTTGACGTGAAATTTCTTGTTGCAAAAGGTAATACTTTGCTTTAAAACAACGCTTTATATGGTAATATGTGGTTTTGCATCTGCCCCATAAAAGTTCATTAGTTTCGAATCATAATTTCGTTTGAAATAAACAGTGCTGGTCAAAACTATAACGTAAATTATTTCTTTGAGACGAAATTTAAAGTTTTCATTAAGTTTTATACAAGTTTACTCCATTCTAAGTAAAGGAGTAATCAGGATAAATTGCTTTTATCTAGAGTAATATATAATTTGCAGTTTTCAGCCAGAATAAGACGTTTTTAATCTTTTTAATGTAAGTTTTCGTGTTCAAAACAAAGGATCGTCTAAAATAAGCAGTTTTTGTCCAGACTGAAACGTAATTCGAATTTCTGTGCCTAAATAAGGGGTTTTCAGTTTCTTTGATGTAAGGTTTCTTGTTTGTAACAATGAATTAACAAAAATAATTGGTTTTTATCCAAACTGTGGCATAAATCAGCTTTAAGACTATAATGCAAATCTTTTGTTTTGTGCTAAAATAAGACGTTTTTAGTCAGTTTGATATAAGCTTTCTTGTTCAAAGCAAAATATTGTCGAAAATCAACCGTTTTTGTCTAAACTGAAACAAAATTCGGTGGTTTGTGTCCGAATACAAAGTTTTCAGATTCTTTAATGTTAGGTTTGCTGCTTCTAACAAAGAATCAACGAAAATATTTTGTTTTAATACAAACTGCAATATAAAATGTCTTTACAGGACAAAACATGATGTTTGGCATCTGTTTATTAAAAATTTACTTGTTTGGAAGCATAGAATCATTCCAAATAAGCTATTCTCGTCGAAACTATAATGTAATTAGTATTTTGTGCTAGAATACAGCGTTTTTGTTAGATTTATTAACAATTTTGTCTATTTTAAGCAATGAAACGAATAGGATTAGCTGCCTTTATCCAAAGTGATACATAAATTGCTCTTTTATGCCAGATTAATACGTTTTTAGTCTGTTCGATGTAAGTTTTCTTGTTCAAAGCAAAAGATCGTCTAAAGTAAGCCGTTTTTGTTTGAACTGATGAACAATTCAGACTGAGAGTCAACAAAAATAATTTGTTTTAATCCAAACTGATAATTTTTGACCCTATAAGAGTCCTATAAGAGTCCGAGATACGCCGTTCTCGTCAAGTCTATAACGTAATTCGTTTTTTTGTGTCAGAATACGACGTTTTCTGTCTGTTTAATATAAGTTTTTAATAATAATAATTATAACAATAATAATAATAATAATAATAATAATAACAATAATAATAATAATAATAATAATAATAATAATAATAATAATAATAATAATAATAATAATAATAATAAAAATAATAATAGAAATAAAAGTAAGCTTAGTTTTCTAAGCAAAAATGAAGCTTATTTTGTGTGTTATATGAGCGCTTTCTCATTTCTATGCAAGAAATCATCTGTGATCTGTATTTTTAGGCAAGAAATTGTCTAAAATTAATAACTCATTTTAAAACTGGTATAAAAACATTTACTATACAAAAGTTAATAATAATAATAATAATAATAATAATAATAATAATAATAATAATAGTAATAATAATAATAATAATAATAATAATAATAATAATAATAATAATAATAATAATAATAGTAATAATAATAATAATAATAGTAATAATGATAATAATACTTATAATAATGAATTTCTTTCTAAATTAAAGCTTAGTTTTTCTAAGCAAAAATGATGCTTATTTTGTGTGTTATATGAGCGCTTTCTCATTTCTATGCAAGAAATCATCTGTGATCTGCATTTTTAGGCAAGAAATTGTCTAAAATTAATAACTCATTTTAAAACTGGTATAAAAACATTTACTATACAAAAGTTAATAATAATAATAATAATAATAATAATAATAATAATAATAGTAATAATAATAATAATAATAATAATAATAATAGTAATAGTAATAATAATAATAATAATAATAATAATAATAATAATAATAATATGATAATAATACTTATAATAATGAATTTCTTTCTAAATTAAAGCTTAGTTTTTCTAAGCAAAAATGATGTTTATTTTGTGTGTTATATGAGCGTTTTCTCATTTCTATGCAAGAGATCATCTGTGATCTGTGTTTTTAGGCAAGAAATTGAATAAAATTAATAACTCATTTTAAAACTTGTATAAAAACATTTACTATACAAAAGTTAATAATAATAATAATAATAATAATAATAGTAATAAAAGAAATAATAATAATAATAATAATAATAATAATAATAATAATGATAATAATACTTATAATAATGAATTTCTTTCTAAATTAAAGCTTAGTTTTTCTAAGCAAAAATGATGCTTATTTTGTGTGTTATATGAGCGTTTTCTCATTTCTATGCAAGAGATCATCTGTGAGCTGTGTTTTTAGGCAAGAAATTGAATAAAATTAATAACTCATTTTAAAACTGGTATAAAAATATTTACTATACAAAAGTTAATAATAATAATAATAATAATAATAATAATAATAATAATAATAATAATAATAATAATAATAATAATAATAATAATAATAATAATAATAATAATAATAATAATAGTAATAATAATAATAATAATAGTAATAATGATAATAATACTTATAATAATGAATTTCTTTCTAAATTAAAGCTTAGTTTTTCTAAGCAAAAATGATGCTTATTTTGTGTGTTATATGAGCGCTTTCTCATTTCTATGCAAGAAATCATCTGTGATCTGCATTTTTAGGCAAGAAATTGTCTAAAATTAATAACTCATTTTAAAACTGGTATAAAAACATTTACTATACAAAAGTTAATAATAATAATAATAACAATAATAATAATAATAATAATAATAATACTAATAATAATAAAAATAATAATAGAAATAAAAGTAAGCTTAGTTTTCTAAGCAAAAATGAAGCTTATTTTGTGTTATATGAGCGTTTTCTCATTTCTATGCAAAAGATCATGTGTGATCTGTGTTTTAAGTTGTGTCAGAATACGACGTTTTCTGTCTGTTTAATATAAGTTTTTAATAATAATAATAATAATAATAATAATAATAATAATAATAATAATAATAATAATAATAATAATAACAATAATAATAATAATAATAATAATAATAATAATAATAATAATAGTAATAGTAACAAAAGTAATAATAATAATAATACTTTTAAAAAGGAAAAATGGAGCTTATTTTCTGTGTTACATGAGCGTTTTCTCATTTTTATGCAAAAGATCATGTGTGATCTGTGTTTTTAGGCAATCTAAGCCATTTTATAGTTTTTAATATTTAACAAAAATTTGCTTTAAAACAAAATGTTTGAAAAACCGAAATTAAACTAAATTAATTGTGTCTAACACTTTAGTAGAGGAAAAAGGAGAGACATAAAAGTCACTAAAGTCTTAAAGTTGTCTTTAGTCGTCATATTAATAACAATAACATTTATAATAACAATACTAGTAGTACTAAATTTGCTTATATGCAAGCGCTTAATTAAGGTAACAGTTTTTTTGTTTTCTGCCTATATCTCGAAAACAGTTACTCCTATCAATTTTTACTTTTTCACAAAAATTAAAGGTGATAAAATTTCCTACAAAATAGTTATTTGCATTTTTCATGTAGAACTAACCATAAGCGAGATATAAGTTTGAAAATAATTATTAATTAAAAAAAAGTGTTTTAACAGAAAATGTCTTGTGATTTAAAATACACTTAATTTGTTGGGTCCAATACTTTATTAGAAGAAAAAGGAGGTGACATAAAAGTCACTGAAGTCTTCAGAGTCGTTTTTAAATGCTGCATTTTTGACTTCGTCTCAAACATTGAAAACTGAATTACATTTTTGTTCAGTAGCAGTTACAGTTTGCTTATTGGTTTTTTGCTTATATCTCGAAAACAGTTACTCCTATCAAATTTTATCTTTTTACTAAAATTCAAGCTGATAAAATTTCCTACAAAATAGTTATTTGCATTTTTCATGTAGGACTAACCATAAGCGAGATATCAGTTTGAAAATAATTAATATTTAAAAAAAAGTGCTTTAACAGAAAATGTCTTGTGATTTAAAATACACTTAATTTATTAGGTCCAATACTTTATTAGAAGAAAAAGGGGGTGACATATAAGTCACTGAAGTCTTCAGAGTCGATTGTAAATGCTGCATTTTCGTCTTCGTCTCAAACATTGAAAACTGAATTACATTTTTGTTCTGAAACGGTAACAGTTTTCACTTTGGTTTTTTGCTTATATCTCGAAAACAATTACTCCTATCAGTTTTTATTTTTTTTTCAAAATAAAGCTGATAAAATTTCCTACAAAATAGTTATTTGCATTTTTCTTGTAGGACCAACCATAAGCGAGTTATAAAGTTGGATATAAATAATATTTAACAAAAACTTGCTTAAAAATTAAATGTTTGAAATACTGAAATTAAACTAAATTAATTGTGTCTAACACTTTAGTAGAGAAAAAAGAAAAAGACATAAAAGTCACCAAAGTCTTCAGAATCGTTTTTAGTCGTCATATTAATAACAATAACATTAATAATAATAATACTAATAGTACTAAATTTGCTTATATGCAAACGCTTAATTAAGGTAACAGTGTTTTGGTTTCTTGCTCATATCTCGAAAACAGTTACTCCTATCAATTTTTATCTTTTTACTAAAATTCAAGCTGATAAAATTTCCTACAAAATAGTTATTTGCATTTTTCATGTAGGACTAACCATAAGCGAGATATCAGTTTGAAAATAATTAATATTTAAAAAAAAGTGCTTTAACAGAAAATGTCTTGTGATTTAAAATACACTTAATTTATTAGGTCCAATACTTTATTAGAAGAAAAAGGGGGTGACATATAAGTCACTGAAGTCTTCAGAGTCGATTGCAAATGCTGCATTTTCGTCTTCGTCTCAAACATTGAAAACTGAATTACATTTTTGTTCTGAAACGGTAACAGTTTTCACTTTGGTTTTTTGCTTATATCTCGAAAACAATTACTCCTATCAGTTTTTATTTTTTTTTCAAAATAAAGCTGATAAAATTTCCTACAAAATAGTTATTTGCATTTTTCTTGTAGGACCAACCATAAGCGAGTTATAAAGTTGGATATAAATAATATTTAACAAAAACTTGCTTAAAAATTAAATGTTTGAAATACTGAAATTAAACTAAATTAATTGTGTCTAACACTTTAGTAGAGAAAAAAGAAAAAGACATAAAAGTCACCAAAGTCTTCAGAATCGTTTTTAGTCGTCATATTAATAACAATAACATTAATAAGAATAATACTAATAGTACTAAATTTGCTTACATGCAAACGCTTAATTCAGGTAACAATTTTTTGGTTTCTTGCTTATATCTCGAAAACAGTTACTCCTATCAATTTTTATCTTTTTACTAAAATTAAAGCTGATAAAATTTCCTACAAAATAGTTAAATGCATTTTTAATGTAGGACTAACCATAAGCGAGATATAAGTTTGAAAATAATTAAAATTTAAAAAAAAGTGCTTCAACAGAAAATGTCTTGTGATTTAAAATACACTTAATTTATTGGGTCCAATACTTTATTAGAAGAAAAAAGAGGTGACAGAAAGGTCACTGAAGTCTTTAGAGTCGTTTGTAAATGCTGCATTTTCGTCTTCGTCTCAAACATTGAAAACCGAATTACATTTTTGTTCAGTAACTGTTACAGTTTTCTTATTGGTTTTTTGCTTATATCTCGAAAACAGTTACTCCTATCAATTTTTATCTTTCTTTTAAAATTAAAGCTGATAAAGCTTCCTACAAAATAGTTATTTGCATTTTTCTTGTAGGACAAACCATAAGCGAGTTATAGAGTTGGATATAAATAATATTTAACAAAAATTTGCTTTAAATAAAATGTTTGGAAAACCGAAATTAAACTAAATTAATTGAGTCTAACACTTTAGTAGAGAAAAAAGAAAAAGACATAAAAGTCACCAATGTCTTCAGAATCGTTTTTAGTCGTCATATTAATAACAATAACATTAATAATAATAATACTAATAGTACTAAATCTGCTTATATGCAAGCGCTTTATTAAAGTAACAGTTTTTTGGTTTCTTGCTTATATCTCGAATACAGTTACTCCTATCAATTTTTATCTTTTTTCAAAATTAAAGCTGATAAAATTTCCTACAAAATAGTTATTTGCATTTTTCTTGTAGGACCAACCATAAGCGAGTTATAGAGTTGGATATAAATAATATTTAACAAAAATTTGCTTTAAAATAAAATGTTTGAAAAACTGAAATTAAACTAATTTAATTGTGTCTAACACTTTAGTAGAGGAAAAAGAAGAAGACATAAAAGTCACTAAAGGTTTCAAGGTTGTCTTTAATCGTCATATTAATAACAATAACATTAATAATAATAATACTAATAGTACTAAATTTGCTTATATGCAAACGCTTAATTAAGGTAACATGCATATAAGCAAATTTAGTACTATTAGTATTATTATTATTAATGTTATTGTTATTAATATGACGATTAATGACAACTTTGAAACCTTTAGTGACTTTTATGTCTTTTTCTTTTTCCTCTACTAAAGTGTTAGACACAATTAAATTAGTTTAATTTCAGTTTTTCAAACATTTTATTTTAAAGCAAATTTATGTTAAATATTATTTATATCCAACTCTATAACTCACTTATGGTTGGTCCTACAAGAAAAATGCAAATAACTATTTTGTAGGAAATTTTAGCAGCTTTAATTTTGATAGAAAGATAAAAATTGATAGGAGTAACTGTTTTCGAGATATAAGCAAAAAACCAATAAGAAAACTGTGACTGTTACTGAACAAAAATGTAATTCAGTTTTCAATGTTTGAGACGAAGACGAAACTGCAGCATTTAAAAACGACTCTGAAGACTTCAGTGACTTTTATGTCACTTCCTTTTTCTTCTAATAAAGTATTGGACCCAATAAATTAAGTGTATTTTAAATCACAAGACATTTTCTGTTAAAGCACTTTTTTTTTAAATATTAATTATTTTCAATCATATATCTCGCTTATGGTTAGTCCTACATGAAAAATGCAAATAACTATTTTGTAGGAAATTTTATCAGCTTGAATTTTAGTAAAAAGATAAAAATTGATAGGAGTAACTGTTTTCGAGATATAAGCAAGAAACCAAAACACTGTTACCTTAATTAAGCGTTTGCATATAAGCAAATTTAGTACTATTAGTATTATTATTATTAATGTTATTGTTATTAATATGACAACTAAAGACAACTCTGAAACCTTTAGTGACTTTTATGTCTTTTTCTTTTTCCTCTACTAAAGTGTTAGACTCAATTAATTTAGTTTAATTTCGGTTTTTCAAACATTTTATTTTAAAGCAAATTTTTGTTAAATATTATTTATATCCAACTCTATAACTCGCTTATGGTTGGTCCTACAAAAAAATGCAAATAACTATTTTGTAGGAAATTTTATCAGCTTTAATTTTGAAAAAAAGATAAAAATTGATAGGAGTAACTGTTTTCGAGATATAAGCAAGAAACCAAAAAAATGTTACGTTAATTAAGCGTTTGCATATAAGCAAATTTAGTACTATTAGTATTATTATTATTAATGTTATTATTATTAATATGACGACTAAAGACGACTCTGAAACATTTAGTGACTTTTATGTCTTCTCCTTTTTCCTCTACTAAAGTGTTAGACACAATTAATTTAGTTTAATTCCGGTTTTTCAAGCATTTTATTTTAAAGCAAATTTTTGTTAAATATTATTTATATCCAACTCTATAACTCGTTTATGCTTGGTCCTACAAGAAAAATGTAAATAACTATTTTGTTGGAAATTTTATCAGCTTTAATTTTGAAAGAAAGATAAAATTTGATAGGAGTAACTGTTTTCGAGATATAAGCAAAAAACCAATAAGCAAACTGTAACTGTTACTGAACAAAAATGTAATTCAGTTTTCAATGTTTGAGACGAAGTCAAAAATGCAGCATTTAAAAACGACTCTGAAGACTTCAGTGACTTTTGTGTCACCTCCTTTTTCTTCTAATAAAGTATTGGACCCAACAAATTAAGTGTATTTTAAATCACAAGACATTTTCTGTTAAAACACTTTTTTTTAATTAATAATTATTTTCAAACTTATATCTCGCTTATGGTTAGTTCTACATGAAAAATGCAAATAACTATTTTGTAGGAAATTTTATCACCTTTAATTTTTGTGAAAAAGTAAAAATTGATAGGAGTAACTGTTTTCGAGATATAGGCAGAAAACAAAAAAACTGTTACCTTAATTAAGCGCTTGCATATAAGCAAATTTAGTACTACTAGTATTGTTATTATAAATGTTATTGTTATTAATATGACGACTAAAGACAACTTTAAGACCTTTAGTGACTTTTATGTCTCTCCTTTTTCCTCTACTAAAGTGTTAGACACAATTAATTTAGTTTAATTTCGGTTTTTCAAACATTTTATTTTAAAGCAAATTTTTGTTAAATATTAAAAACTATAAAATGGCTTAGATTGCCTAAAAACACAGATCACACATGATCTTTTGCATAAAAATGAGAAAACGCTCATGTAACACAGAAAATAAGCTCCATTTTTCCTTTTTAAAAGTATTATTATTATTATTACTTTTGTTACTATTACTATTATTATTATTATTATTATTATTATTATTGTTATTATTATTATTATTATTATTATTATTATTATTATTATTATTATTATTATTATTAAAAACTTATATTAAACAGACAGAAAACGTCGTATTCTGACACAACTTAAAACACAGATCACACATGATCTTTTGCATAGAAATGAGAAAACGCTCATATAACACAAAATAAGCTTCATTTTTGCTTAGAAAACTAAGCTTACTTTTATTTCTATTATTATTTTTATTATTATTATTATTATTATTATTATTATTATTGTTATTATTATTATTATTAACTTTTGTATAGTAAATGTTTTTATACCAGTTTTAAAATGAGTTATTAATTTTAAACAATTTCTTGCCTAAAAATGCAGATCACAGATGATTTCTTGCATAGAAATGAGAAAGCGCTCATATAACACACAAAATAAGCATCATTTTTGCTTAGAAAAACTAAGCTTTAATTTAGAAAGAAATTCATTATTATAAGTATTATTATCATTATTACTATTATTATTATTATTATTACTATTATTATTATTATTATTATTATTATTATTATTATTATTATTATTATTATTATTATTATTATTATTATTATTATTATTATTATTATTATTATTAACTTTTGTATAGTAAATATTTTTATACCAGTTTTAAAATGAGTTATTAATTTTATTCAATTTCTTGCCTAAAAACACAGCTCACAGATGATCTCTTGCATAGAAATGAGAAAACGCTCATATAACACACAAAATAAGCATCATTTTTGCTTAGAAAAACTAAGCTTTAATTTAGAAAGAAATTCATTATTATAAGTATTATTATCATTATTATTATTATTATTATTATTATTATTATTATTATTTCTTTTATTACTATTATTATTATTATTATTATTATTATTATTATTACTATTATTATTATTATCATTATTATTATTATTATTATTAACTTTTGTATAGTAAATGTTTTTATACAAGTTTTAAAATGAGTTATTAATTTTATTCAATTTCTTGCCTAAAAACACAGATCACAGATGATCTCTTGCATAGAAATGAGAAAACGCTCATATAACACACAAAATAAGCATCATTTTTGCTTAGAAAAACTAAGCTTTAATTTAGAAAGAAATTCATTATTATAAGTATTATTATCATATTATTATTATTATTATTATTATTACTATTACTATTATTATTATTATTATTATTATTATTATTATTATTATTATTATTAACTTTTGTATAGTAAATGTTTTTATACCAGTTTTAAAATGAGTTATTAATTTTAGACAATTTCTTGCCTAAAAATACAGATCACAGATGATTTCTTGCATAGAAATGAGAAAGCGCTCATATAACACACAAAATAAGCTTCATTTTTGCTTAGAAAACTAAGCTTACTTTTATTTCTATTATTATTTTTATTATTATTATTATTATTATTATTATTATTATTATTATTATTATTATTATTATTATTATTGTTATTATTATTATTATTATTATTATTATTGTTATAATTATTATTATTAAAAACTTATATTAAACAGACAGAAAACGTCGTATTCTGACACAAAATAACGAATTACGTTATAGACTTGACGAGAACGGCGTATCTCGGACTCTTATAGGACTCTTATAGGGTCAAAAATTATCAGTTTGGATTAAAACAAATTATTTTTGTTGACTCTCAGTCTGAATTGTTCATCAGTTCAAACAAAAACGGCTTACTTTAGACGATCTTTTGCTTTGAACAAGAAAACTTACATCGAACAGACTAAAAACGTATTAATCTGGCATAAAAGAGCAATTTATGTATCACTTTGGATAAAGGCAGCTAATCCTATTCGTTTCATTGCTTAAAATAGACAAAATTGTTAATAAATCTAACAAAAACGCTGTATTCTAGCACAAAATACTAATTACATTATAGTTTCGACGAGAATAGCTTATTTGGAATGATTCTATGCTTCCAAACAAGTAAATTTTTAATAAACAGATGCCAAACATCATGTTTTGTCCTGTAAAGACATTTTATATTGCAGTTTGTATTAAAACAAAATATTTTCGTTGATTCTTTGTTAGAAGCAGCAAACCTAACATTAAAGAATCTGAAAACTTTGTATTCGGACACAAACCACCGAATTTTGTTTCAGTTTAGACAAAAACGGTTGATTTTCGACAATATTTTGCTTTGAACAAGAAAGCTTATATCAAACTGACTAAAAACGTCTTATTTTAGCACAAAACAAAAGATTTGCATTATAGTCTTAAAGCTGATTTATGCCACAGTTTGGATAAAAACCAATTATTTTTGTTAATTCATTGTTACAAACAAGAAACCTTACATCAAAGAAACTGAAAACCCCTTATTTAGGCACAGAAATTCGAATTACGTTTCAGTCTGGACAAAAACTGCTTATTTTAGACGATCCTTTGTTTTGAACACGAAAACTTACATTAAAAAGATTAAAAACGTCTTATTCTGGCTGAAAACTGCAAATTATATATTACTCTAGATAAAAGCAATTTATCCTGATTACTCCTTTACTTAGAATGGAGTAAACTTGTATAAAACTTAATGAAAACTTTAAATTTCGTCTCAAAGAAATAATTTACGTTATAGTTTTGACCAGCACTGTTTATTTCAAACGAAATTATGATTCGAAACTAATGAACTTTTATGGGGCAGATGCAAAACCACATATTACCATATAAAGCGTTGTTTTAAAAGCAAAGTATTACCTTTTGCAACAAGAAATTTCACGTCAAAGAAACTGAAAACTTCGTATCCATACATAAATATCTAATTACGTATCAGTTTAGGCAAATACAGCTTATTTTAAACGATTCCTTGCTATAAACAAGAAAAATTTTATCAAGCATATTGAAAACGTCTTATTCTCGAAAATAAGAGCAAATTATGTATCAGTTTAACAAAAGCGGATTACTCTGTTTGATTCTATGCTTAGAGTAGAGTAAACTACTATAAAACGTAATGAAAACTCTATATTCAAGCTCAAAAGAACAAATTACGTTATAGTTTTGACAAAAAAAAATATTTCGGACGATTACATACTTCGAAGTAAGCAAACTTTAATTGAACATGTGCAAAAAGCTAATACTTTGCTTTAAAATAATGATTTATGTGGTAATATGGTATTTTGCATCTGTCCTATAAAAGTTTACCCGTTTCGCTCCATTGAATCATTAGAAATAAATTATTTTGACACAACAACAACACAAATAATTTGTTTTTGTTTAAACTGTAACATAAGTCGCTTTTATAAAACGAACTAAGACGTTTGGCATCTGCTTAGTGAAAGTTTTCTCGTTTGGGGGCATAAAATCGTTTGAAATTAACAGTTCTGGTCAAAACTATTACGTAAATTATTTCTTTGTATCACTTTAAAGATTTGCGTTATAGTCTTGACGAGAACTGTTAATTTCAAACGATTCTATGCTTTGAAATCAGTATACTTTCACTGAACAGAGGCAAAACGTCTGATTTCGCCTTTAAAAAACGATTTATGTCACAGTTTGGATTAAAACCAATGATTTTCGTTTATTTATTGTTACAAACAAGAAACCTTACATCAAAGAAACTGAAAACCTCTTATTCAGGCCCAGAAAATCAAATTACGTTTCAGTCTGGACACAAATTGCTTATTTTAGACGATTCTTTCTTTTGAACACGAAAACTTACATTAAAAAGATTAAAAACGTCTTATTCTGGCTCAAAACTGCAAATTATGTATTACTTTGGATAAAAGCAGTTTATCCTGATTACTCCTTTGCTTAGAATAGAGCAAACTTGTATAAAACTTAATGAAAACTTTAAATTTCGTCTCAAAGAAATAATTTGCGTTATAGTTTTGACCAGAACTGTTAATTTCAAACGATTTTATGCCCCCAAACGAGAAAACTTTCACTAAACAGATGCCAAACGTCTTAGTTCGTTTTATAAAAACGACATGTTACAGTTTAAACAAAAAAATTATTTTCGTTGTTGTGTCAAAATAATTTATTTCGAATGATTCAATGGAGCGAAACGAGTGAACTTTTATAGGACAGATGCAAAATACCATATTACCACATAAATCGTTATTTTAAAGCAAAGTATTAGCTTTTGCACTTGTTCAATTAAAGTTTGCTTACTTCGAAATATGTAGTCGTCCGAAATAATTTTTTTTGTCAAAACTATAACGTAATTTGTTCTTTTGAGCTTGAATATAGAGTTTTCATTACGTTTTATAGTAGTTTACTCTACTCTAAGCATAGAATCAAACAGAGTAATCCGCTTTTGTTAAAACTGATACATAATTTGCTCTTATTTTCGAGAATAAGACATTTTCAATATGTTTGATAAAATTTTTCTTGTTTATAGCAAGGAATCGTTTAAAATAAGCTGTATTTGCCTAAACTGATACGTAATTCGATATTTGTGCATGGATACGATGTTTTCAGTTTCTTTGACGTGAAATTTCTTGTTGCAAAAGGTAATAATTTGCTTTAAAACAACGCTTTATATTGTAATATGTGGTTTTGCATCTGCCCCATAAAAGTTCATTAGTTTCGAATCATAAAATCGTTTGAAATAAACAGTGCTGGTCAAAACTATAACGTAAATTATTTCTTTGAGACGAAATTTAAAGTTTTTATTAAGTTTTATACAAGTTTACTCTATTCTAGGTAAAGGAGTAATCAGGATAAATTGCTTTTATCTAGAGTAATATATAATTTGCAGTTTTCAGCCAGAATAAGACGTTTTTAATCTTTTTAATGTAAGTTTTTGTATTCAAAACAAAGGATCGTCTAAAGTAAGCAGTTTTTGTTCAGACTGAAACGTAATTCGAATTTCTGTGCCTGAATAAGGGGTTTTCAGTTACTTTGATGTAAGGTTTCATGTTTGTAACAATGAATTAACGAAAATAATTGGTTTTTATCCAAACTGTGGCATGAATCGTTTTTAAAAGGCGAAATAAGATGTTTTTCCTCTGTACAGTGAAAGTTTACTTGTTTCAAAGCATAGAACCGTTTGAAATTAACAGCTCTCGTTAAGACTATAACGCAATAATAATGATAATAATAATAATAATAATAATAATAATAATAATGATAATAATACTTATAATAATGAATTTCATTCTAAATTAAAGCTTAGTTTTTCTAAGCAAAAATGATGCTTATTTTGTGTTATCTGAGCGTTTTCTCATTTCTATGCAAGAGATCATCTGTGATCTGTGTTTTTAGGCTAGAAATTGTCTAAAATTAATAACTTATTTTAAAACTGGTATAAAAACATTTACTATACAAAAGTTATAATCGGTTTTTAATAATAATAATATTAATAATAATAATAATAATAATAATAATAATAATAATAATAATAATAATAATAATAATAATAATAATAGTAATAATAATAATAATAATAATAATAATAATAATAATAGTAATAGTAACATAAGTAATAATACTAATAATACTTTTAATAAGAAAAAATGGAGCTTATTTTGTGTGTTACATGAGCGTTTTCTCATTTCTATGCAAAAGATCATGTGTGATCTGTGTTTTTAGGCAATCTAAGCCATTTTATAGTTTTTAATATTTAACAAAAATTTGCTTTAAAATAAAATGTTTGAAAAACCGAAATTAAACTAAATTAATTGTGTCTAACACTTTAGTAGAGGAAAAAGGAGGAAACATAAAAGTCACTAAAGTCTTCAGAATCGTCTTTAGTCGTCATATTGTAATGTCCTTTTTCCGGGCGGCTTTGTCGGAGATCGGGTTGCGGTTGGGCCTTTTGGAAAGCCTCAAGAGAGAGAGAAAACGGGTTTCTAACTCAAACCAATTATTTATTCTATCAAACTGTACAAATAAAAATAACAAATCCCCAAGATAAATAAAAGTAATAATAATAACTATCCCTAACTATATACACTATTTACACGGTTGTCCTCGGTCGTAATTTCCCTACCAAGCCCCAGGTCGGTCTGGGCGGTGGAGATGGTGTGCTGGTTTGATGCGCAGCAAGCACCACTCGTCGGAGCTCTAGGTCGGTCGGGTCGGTGGAGATGGTGTGCTGGTTTGATGCGCAGCAAGCACCACTCGTCGGAGAAGGTTTTGCCGGTTTGATGCACGGCTCGACCCCCAGAGTTACTCACCGGTTTGATGCACAGTGAGCAACTCCTGGAGAACGCTCGGTTTCGCCCTTTTATTGGCGACACGGTGTAAACAAACCGAGCGCCGGTGGTGGTGGAACTGACTTGAGCGCATGACTCCTACGTCACCATAGAATCGTCCGGAATCCGGATGCTTCATTACACCCCCCCCCTTTCTTCAGAAACGGCATGACGTAATGCCGGATACGCCCGTCGCCTTGTCCGCCGTCTTCGGTCTCGGTGGCAGGAGGACCCATCGGAAGCCGCCGGTGGTTGTCGGGAATCTGAATCGGCATCGCCCCTCTGTATTACCCGCTGGCCGGAAAGTCCAAAGTGGGACTGCCAGGTTGATCGGTTCCGGCGCCGGTGGAATTTTCGGCAGTATCCTTGGCTTCGAATCAATTTTAGAAAAATATTTCGCCCCACGTAATTTGTCTAAGATCCCATTAATGTGTGGAATCGGGTATGCATCCTTTTGCGATACGGAATTGATCTTACGGAAATCGATACAGAATCTCTTCTTTCTCCCATCCTTTTTGTCGGCTAGGACAATTGGAGAACTCCACGGGCTCTCGGATGGTTCGATGATGTCTTCTGTTAACATCCGGTCAACTTCCTCATCGATAATCTGCTGCATTGCCGGATTTTGGGGTCGGTACCTTTGTTTTATCGGAGTCGGGTTTGTGAGACGGATTTCGTGGACAGTCATATCTGTTCTCCCTTGGACCTCAGCGAAATTTTTAATTTCACGTTCAACAAAACCGTCCCCAACAATGGCGGTATCCACTGTCGCTGTTGCGGTTTCAACAGGTTTGGAAGGGGCGGTGCTGACGTCGGAATCGGTCCTTTCGCTGGTCACAAGAGTTAGCGGTGTCTTTACGCAGACTAAGACTTGTCCCTGTCGAGAAATTTCTCCGGTTTCAAAATTTAATACTAGCTGTTGCTCCATGATAAAGTCCAACCCCAAGATCATTGGACTAGTTAAGTTCGGACAGAGCAGAAAATCACAGGAAAATTCTAAGTCACTTGCCTGGAATTTGATGTTAAAGAACAAGTTTGTATCGACGGTTACCCCATTTGCCATCTTGGCTTGCATCCTGGAGGATAAAAATTGTGGCTGCAGTCCTTGACTTATACAATGTTTGGCCGTCTCTTCGTTGATGTAGGAGAGCACGGACCCGGTGTCAATCAGGTCCGGAATTTCTTGGTTTTCTACCACAATTTTCCACAAGACTCGGCTATTATTCGCAAAATCGGGGAAAACTTGTCCAATCGGGTACGGTGTGCCAGTAATGGCTCCTAGTTCCGGGGACTGGTCGGAGCCTTTTTCGGGTGCAGTCCCCTTTGAATTTTCCGGTTTAAAGGGGCAGGGACACTCGATCGATTTTTCCCCTTGGCGTCCACATCTTGAGCAGAACAGTATTGCTGGTTGTCGGCATTGTAGACGTGTGTGGCCCTTTTGACCGCATCTCCAACATAACCTTTCTAAATCAGACTGTTTGTTGCTGTTCGAGCTCCATGTGGGTCTTGGTGCCGGTTTTGGTCTTTGTAATGACGTTTGTTGCGGAGTGCTCATCGAAAATCCGGGCTTTGCCTTTGTCCAATTTGATGTGGTACTCATGCAGCTCTTCACGTCTGATTTCGACCGTCTTATTTCCTGAGTCAACCCTTCGTATTCCTGGATTTGGTCCAATAATTCCATTACGGAGCGGACGTCGTTTTTGCGTATGTATTGTCGGTACTCTGGGAGCAAGTGTTTGTATATACAATTCAGTTCTTGGTCTCTTGTCCATCCTCCGTGTCGCCGGATCAGAGTTTGCAACTGGATTACGAAGTCACGGCCATTCTCCTGCGGTCTCTGCACCCTCCGGAAGATTTCTTCTTCAAGGCCCTCACGGTATTCTCGAGGAAAATAAAATGCTCTGAAAACCCTGACGAAATCGTTCCAAGAGTGAATGTCGCTTTTCTGATTCCGGTACCACAGGATTGCTTGATTCCGGAGTAATTCCGGTAATGCCCGTACTAGATGGTTCTTCGGTATCATGTATTCTTCGGCCAGTTCCTCAACACGTTCTAGGAAAGAAACTGCATCATTCTTACCATCGAAAGTAACGTTCCACTTCCGGATTTGGTTCACAAAATCCAGGTGAGCTACCGGATTAATCACTGGTTGTGTTTCTAACGACGATAGTCTAGGAGCGGGGTACGTGAACGTCGGCTGTGGCATTTCGGTGGCAGGTCGTCTCGTATACCATCCTTCAACCTGGGTTGTGGAGGTGTTGATTCCGGTGTACCCTCTGGGAACAGTTCCGGCTTGGGGCGGTACGTTGAAGGAGAATACGTTCGGAACATAGGTCGTCGTGAAAGCCGTCATCGTAGACTCCGTGTTGGTTATTTCCGGAGTTGTTCCAACTGCGGCCGCATTCTCTTTGACAAACTGTCGGAGACGACGTCGTAGTTCCTCAACAGTACCTTCGGTGGAGAGTCCAAATCTCTTCAAGTCACTGATTAGTTCCTGTTTCCTCAAACGGTAGATCCATCCAACTCTTATGTCTCCAGCTTCTGTGTCGGAATCCAATTCGTCGTCGGTGCCAGACATCTTGTACTCTCTCTCTTACCTTTTCCTTCAGACCCTTCTCAGTCCCTGCTCGGGCGCCAAAATTTGTAATGTCCTTTTTCCGGGCGGCTTTGTCGGAGATCGGGTTGCGGTTGGGCCTTTTGGAAAGCCTCAAGAGAGAGAGAAAACGGGTTTCTAACTCAAACCAATTATTTATTCTATCAAACTGTACAAATAAAAATAACAAATCCCCAAGATAAATAAAAGTAATAATAATAACTATCCCTAACTATATACACTATTTACACGGTTGTCCTCGGTCGTAATTTCCCTACCAAGCCCCAGGTCGGTCTGGGCGGTGGAGATGGTGTGCTGGTTTGATGCGCAGCAAGCACCACTCGTCGGAGCTCTAGGTCGGTCGGGTCGGTGGAGATGGTGTGCTGGTTTGATGCGCAGCAAGCACCACTCGTCGGAGAAGGTTTTGCCGGTTTGATGCACGGCTCGACCCCCAGAGTTACTCACCGGTTTGATGCACAGTGAGCAACTCCTGGAGAACGCTCGGTTTCGCCCTTTTATTGGCGACACGGTGTAAACAAACCGAGCGCCGGTGGTGGTGGAACTGACTTGAGCGCATGACTCCTACGTCACCATAGAATCGTCCGGAATCCGGATGCTTCATTACAATATTAATAACAATAACATTAATAATAACAATACTATTAGTACTAAATTTGCTTATATGCAAGCGCTTAATTAAGGTAACAGTTTTTTTGTTGTTTGCTTATATCTCGAAAACAGTTACTCCTATCAATTTTTAACTTTTCACCAAAATTAAAGTTGATAAAATTTCCTTCAAAATCGTTATTTGCATTTTTCATGTAGAACTAACCATAAGCAAGATAAAAGTTTGAAAATAATTAATAATTAAAAAAAATGTGCTTTAACAGAAAATATCTTGTGATTTAAAATACACTTAATTTATTGGGTCCAATACTTTATTAGAAGAAAAAGGAGGTGACATAAAAGTCACTGAAGTCTTCAGAGTCGTTTTTAAATGCTGCATTTTTGTCTAAATCTCAAACATTGAAAACTGAATTTCATTTTTGTTCAGTAACAGTTACAGTTTTCTTATTGGTTTTTTGGTTTTGGTTTTGGTTTTGGTGACAGTAAATGCTGCATTTTCGTCTTCGTCTCAAACATTAAATACTGAATTACATTTTTGTTTAGTAACTGTTACAGTTTTCACTTTGGTTTTTTGCTTATATCTCGAAAACAGTTACTCCTATCAATTTTTATCTTTCCTTCAAAATTGAAGCTGATAAAATTTTTTACAAAATAGTTTTTTTGCATTTTTTTTGTAGGACCAACCATAAGCGAGTTATAGAGTTGGATATAAATAACCTTTAACAAAAATTTGATATAAAATAAAATGTTTGAAAAACCGAAATTAAACTAAATTAATGGTAAAATAATTATTAATATTATTATTATTAAAAACCGACTATAACTTTTGTATAGTAAATGTTTTTATACCAGTTTTAAAATGAGTTTTTAATTTTAGACAATTTCTTGCCTAAAAACAGATCACAGATGATCTCTTGCATAGAAATGAGAAAACGCTCAGATAACACAAAATAAGCTTCATTTTTCCTTAGAAAAACTAAGCTTTAATTTAGAAAAAAATTCATTATTATAAGTATTATTATTATTATTATTATTACTTTTATTACTATTATTATTATTATTATTATTATTATTATTATTATTATTATTAAAAACCGATTATAACTTTTGTATAGTAAATGTTTTTATTGTATTTTAAATCACAAGGCATTTTCTGTTAAAGCACTTTTTTTTTAAATATTAATTATTATCAAACTTATATCTCGCTTATGGTTAGTCCTACATGAAAAATGCAAATAACTATTTTGTAGGAAATTTTATCAGCTTTAATTTTAGTAAAAAGATAAAAATTGATAGGAGTAACTGTTTTCGAGATATAAGCAAGAAACCAAAAAACTGTTACCTTAATTAAGCGCTTGCGTATAAGCAAATTTAATAATATTAGTATTATTAATATTAATGTTATTGTTATTAATATGACGACTAAAAACGACTCTCAAGACTTTGGTAACTTTTATGTCTTCTCCTTTTTCCTCTACTAAAATGTTAGTCTTAATTTAGTTTAATTTCGGTTTTTCAAACATTTTATTTTAAAGCAAATTTTTGTTAAAGATTATTTATATCCAACTCTATAACTCGCTTATGGTTGGTCCTACAAAAAAATGCAAATAACTATTTTGTAGGAAATTTTATCAGCTTTAATTTTGAAAAAAAGATAAAAATTGATTGGAGTAACTGTTTTCGAGATATAAGCAAGAAACCAAAAAACTGTTACCTTAATTAAGCGTTTGTATATAAGCAAATTTAGTACTATTAGTATTATTATTATTAATGTTATTGTTATTAAAATGACGACTAAAGACGACTCTGAAACATTTAGTGACTTTTATGTCTCCTCCATTTTCCTCTACTAAAGTGTTAGACACAATTAATTTAGTTTAATTCCGGTTTTTCAAGCATCTTATTTTAAAGCAAATTTTTGTTAAATATTATTTATTTCCAACTTTATAACTCGTTTATGCTTGGTCCTACAAGAAAAATGTAAATAACTATTTTGTTGGAAATTTTATCAGCTTTAATTTTGAAAGAAAGATAAAATTTGATAGGAGGAACTGTTTTCGAGATATAAGCAAAAAACCAATAAGAAAACTGTAACTGTTACTGAACAAAAATGTAATTCAGTTTTCAATGTTTGAGACGAAGACAAAAATGCAGCATTTAAAAACGACTCTGATGATTTCAGTGACTTTTATGTCACCTCCTTTTTCTTCTAATAAAGTATTGGACCCAATAAATTAAGTGTATTTTAAATCACAAGACATTTTCTGTTAAACCACTTTTTTTTAATTATTAATTATTTTCAAACTTATATCTCGCTTATGGTTAGTTCTACATGAAAAATGCAAATAACTATTTTGTAGGAAATTTTATCACCTTTAATTTTGGTGAAAAAGTAAAAATTGATAGGAGTAACTGTTTTCGAGATATAAGCAAAAAACAAAAAAACTGTTACCTTAATTAAGCGCTTGCATATAAGCAAATTTAGTACTACTAGTATTGTTATTATAAATGTTATTGTTATTAATATGACGACTAAAGACAACTCTAAGACTTTAGTGACTTTTATGTCTCCTCCTTTTTCCTCTACTAAAGTGTTAGACACAATTAATTTAGTTTAATTTCAGTTTTTCAAACATTTTATTTTAAAGCAAATTTTTGTTAAATATTAAAAACTATAAAATGGCTTAGATTGCCTAAAAACACAGATCACACATGATCTTTTGCATAGAAATGAGAAAACGCTTATGTAACACAGAAAATAAGCTCCATTTTTCCTTATTAAAAGTATTATTATTATTATTACTTTTGTTACTATTACTATTATTATTATTATTATTGTTATTATTATTATTATTATTATTATTATTATTATTATTATTATTATTATTATTATTATTATTTTTATTATTATTATTATTATTATTATTATTATTATTATTATTATTATTATTATTATTATTAACTTTTGTATAGTAAATGTTTTTATACCAGTTTTAAAATGAGTTATTAATTTTAGCCAATTTCTTGCCTAAAAACTATCAAATGGCTTAGATTGCCTAAAAACACAGATCACACATGATCTTTTGCATAGAAATGAGAAAAGCTCATATAACACAAAATAAGCTTCTTTTTTGCTTAGAAAACTAAGCTTACTTTTATTACTACTATTATTATTATTTTTATTATTATTATTATTATTACTATTATTTTTATTATTATTATTACTATTATTATTATTTTTATTATTATTATTATTAATATTATTATTATTAAAAACCGATTATAACTTTGTATAGTAAATGTTTTTATACCAGTTTTAAAATGAGTTATTAATTTTAGACAATTTCTTGCCTAAAAACACAGATCACAGATGATCTCTTGCATAGAAATGAGAAAACGCTCAGATAACACAAAATAAGCATCATTTTTGCTTAGAAAAACTAAGCTTTAATTTAGAAAGAAATTCATTATTATAAGTATTATTATCATTATTATTATTATTATTATTATTATTATTATTTCTTTTATTACTATTATTATTATTATTATTATTATTATTATTATTATTATTATTATTATTATTATTATTATTAACTTTTGTATAATAAATGTTTTTATACCAGTTTTAAAATGAGTTATTAATTTTATTCAATTTCTTGCCTAAACACACAGATCACAGATGATCTCTTGCATTGAAATGAGAAAACGCTCATATAACACACAAAATAAGCTTCATTTTTGCTTAGAAAACTAAGCTTACTTTTATTACTATTATTATTATTTTTATTATTATTATTATTATTAATATTACTATTATTATTATTATTATTATTATTATTATTATTATTATTATTATTATTATTATTATTAACTTTTGTATAGTAAATGTTTTTATACCAGTTTTAAAATGAGTTTTTAATTTTAGACAATTTCTTGCCTAAAAACACAGATCACAGATGATCTCTTGCATAGAAATGAGAAAACGCTCAGATAACACAAAATAAGCATCATTTTGGCTTAGAAAAACTAAGCTTTAATTTAGAAAGAAATTCATTAATATAAGTATTATTATCATTATTATTATTATTATTATTATTATTATTATTATTATTATTATTATTATTATTATTATTATTATTATTATTATTATTATTATCATTATTAACTTTTGTATAGTAAATGTTTTTATACCAGTTTTAAAATGAGTTATTAATTTTATTCAATTTCTTGCCTAAAAACACAGATCACAGATGATCTCTTGCATAGAAATGAGAACACGCTCATATAACACACAAAATAAGCTTCATTTTTGCTTAGAAAACTAAGCTTACTTTTATTACTATTATTATTATTTTTATTATTATTATTATTACTATTATTATTATTATTATTATTATTATTATTATTATTATTATTACTATTATTATTATTATTATTATTATTATTATTATTATTTTTATTATTGTTATTATTATTATTATTATTATTATTATTATTATTAAAACGCTGTATTCTAGCACAAAATACTAATTACATTATAGTTTCGACGAGAATAGCTTATTTGGAATGATTCATGCTTCCAAACGAGTAAATTTTTATTAAACAGATGCCAAACATCATGTTTTGTCCTATAAAGACATTTTATATTGCAGTTTGTATTAAAACGAAATATTTTCGTTGATTCTTTGTTAGAAGCAGCAAACCTAACATTAAAGAATCTGAAAACTTTGTATTTGGACACAAACCACCGAATTTTGTATCAGTTTAGACAAAAACGGTTGATTTTCGACAATATTTTGCTTTGAACAAGAAAACATATCAAACTGACTAAAAACGTCTTATTTTAACACAAAACAAAAGATTTGCGATATAGTCTTAACGAGAGCTGTTAATTTCAAACGGTTCTATGCTTTGAAACGAGTAAACTTTCACTGTACAGAGGAAAAACATCTTATTTCGCCTTTTAAAAACGATTCATGCCACAGTTTGGATAAAAACCAATTATTTTCGTTAATTCATTGTTACAAACATGAAACCTTACATCAAAGTAACTGAAAACCCCTTATTCAGGCACAGAAATTCGAATTACGTTTCAGTCTGGACAAAAACTGCTTACTTTAGACGATCCTTTGTTTTGAATACAAAAACTTACATTAAAAAGATTAAAAACGTCTTATTCTGGCTGAAAACTGCAAATTATATATTACTCTAGATAAAAGCAATTTATCCTGATTACTCCTTTACTTAGAATAGAGTAAACTTGTATAAAACTTAATGAAAACTTTAAATTTCGTCTCAAAGAAATAATTTACGTTATAGTTTTGACCAGCACTGTTTATTTCAAACGATTTTATGATTTGAAACTAATGAACTTTTATGGGGCAGATGCAAAACCACATATTACCATATAAAGCGTTGTTTTAAAGCAAATTATTACCTTTTGCAACAAGAAATTTCACGTCAAAGAAACTGAAAACTTCGTATCCATACATAAATATCGAATTACGTATCAGTTTAGGCAAATACAGCATATTTTAAACGATTCCTTGCTATAAACAAGAAAAATTTTATCAAGCATATTGAAAACGTCTTATTCTCGAAAATAAGAGCAAATTATGTATCAGTTTTAACAAAAGCGGATTACTCTGTTTGATTCTATGCTTAGAGTAGAGTAAACTACTATAAAACGTAATGAAAACTCTATATTCAAGCTCAAAAGAACAAATTACGTTATAGTTTTGACTAAAAAAAAATATTTCGAACGATTACATACTTCGAAGTAAGCAAACTTTAATTGAACAAGTGAAAAAGCTAATACTTTGCTTTAAAATAACGATTTATGTGGTAATATGGTATTTTGCATCTGTCCTATAAAAGTTTACTCGTTTCGCTCCATTGAATCATTCGAAATAAATTATCTTGACACAACAACAACGAAAATAATTTGTTTTTGTTTAAACTGTAACATAAGTCGTTTTTATAAAACGAACTAAGACGTTTGGCATCTGTTTCGTGAAAGTTTTCTCGTTTGGGGGCATAAAATCGTTTGAAATTAAGAGTTCTGGTCAAAACTATAACGTAAATTATTTCTTTGTATCACTTTAAAGATTTGCGTTATAGTCTTGCCGAGAACTGTTAATTTCAAACGATTTTATGCTTTGAAACCAGTATACTTTCAGTGAACAGAGGCAAAACGTCTGATTTCGCCTTTAAAAAACGATTTATGTCACAGTTTGGATTAAAACCAATGATTTTCGTTTATTCATTGTTACAAACAAGAAACCTTACATCAAAGAAACTGAAAACCTCTTATTCAGGCCCAGAAAATCAAATTACGTTTCAGTCTGGACACAATTGCTTATTTTAGACGATTCTTTCTTTTGAACACGAAAACTTACATTAAAAAGATTAAAAACGTCTTATTCTGGCTCAAAACTGCAAATTGTGTATTACTTTGGATAAAAGTAGTTTATCCTGATTACTCCTTTGCTTAGAATAGAGCAAACTTGTATAAAACTTAATGAAAACTTTAAATTTCGTCTCAAAGAAATAATTTACATTATAGTTTTGACCAGAACTGTTAATTTCAAACGATTTTATGCCCTCAAACGAGAAAACTTTCACTAAACAGATGCCAAACGTCTTAGTTCGTTTTATAAAAACATGTTACAGTTTGAACAAAAAAATTATTTTCGTTGTGTCAAAATAATTTATTTCGAATGATTCAATGCAGCGAAACGAGTAAACTTTTATAGGACAGATGCAAAATACCATATTACCACATAAATCGTTATTTTAAAGCAAAGTATTAGCTTTTGCACTTGTTCAATTAAAGTTTGCTTACTTCGAAGTATGTAGTCGTCCGAAATAATTTTTTTTTGTCAAAACTATAACGTAATTTGTTCTTTTGAGCTTGAATATAGAGTTTTCATTACGTTTTATAGTAGTTTACCCTACTCTAAGCATAGAATCAAACAGAGTAATCCGCTTTTGTTAAAACTGATACATAATTTGCTCTTATCGAGAATAAGACATTTTCAATATGTTTGATAAAATTTTTCTTGTTTATAGCAAGGAATCGTTTAAAATAAGCTGTATTTGTCTAAACTGATACGTAATTCGATATTTGTGCATGGATACGATGTTTTCAGTTTCTTTGACGTGAAATTTCTTGTTGCAAAAGGTAATAATTTGCTTTAAAACAACGCTTTATATGGTAATATGTGGTTTTGCATCTGCCCCATAAAAGTTCATTAGTTTCGAATCATAAAATCGTTTGAAATAAACAGTGCTGGTCAAAACTATAACGTAAATTATTTCTTTGAGACGAAATTTAAAGTTTTCATTAAGTTTTATACAAGTTTACTCTATTCTAAGTAAAGGAGTAATCAGGATAAATTGCTTTTATCTAGAGTAATACATAATTTGCTGTTTTCAGCCAGAATAAGACGTTTAAAAGGCGAAATAAGATGTTTTTCCTCTGTACAGTGAAAGTTTACTCGTTTCAAAGCATAGAACCGTTTGAAATTAACAGCTCTCGTTAAGACTATAACGCAAATCTTTTGTTTTGTGCTAAAATAAGACGTTTTTAGTCAGTTTGATATAAGTTTTCTTGTTCAAAGCAAAATATTGTCGAAAATCAACCGTTTTTGTCTAAACTGATACAAAATTCGGTGGTTTGTGTCCGAATACAAAGTTTTCAGATTCTTTAATGTTAGGTTTGCTGCTTCTAACAAAGAATAAACGAAAATATTTTGTTTTAATACAAACTGCAATATAAAATGTCTTTATAGGACAAAAAATGATGTTTGACATCTGTTTAATAAAAATTTACTCGTTTGGAAGCATAGAATCATTCCAAATAAGCTATTCTCGTCGAAACTATAATGTAATTAGTATTTTGTGCTAGAATACAGCGTTTTTGTTAGATTTATTAACAATTTTGTCTATTTTAAGCAATGAAACGAATAGGATTAGCTGCCTTTATTCAAAGTGATACATAAATTGCTCTTTTATGCCAGATTAATACCTTTTTAGTCTGTTCGATGTAAGTTTTCTTGTTCAAAGCAAAAGATCGTCTAAAATAAGCCGTTTTTGTTTAAACTGATAAACAATTCAGACTGAGACTCAACAAAAATAATTTGTTTTAATCCAAACTGATACTTTTTCACCTTATAAGAGTCCTATAAGTGTCCGAGATACGCCGTTCTCGTCAAGTCTATAACGTAATTCGTTTTTTTGTGACAGAATACGACGTTTTCTGTCTGTTTAATATAAGTTTTTAATAATAATAATAATAACAATAATAATAATAATAATAATAATAATAATAATAATAATAATAATAATAATAATAATAGTAATAATAATAATAATATTAATAATAATAATAATGAAAATAATAATAGTAATAAAAGTAAGCTTAGTTTTCTAAGCAAAAATGAAGCTTATTTTGTGTGTTATATGAGCGTTTTTTCATTTCTATGCAAGAAATCATCTGTGATCTGTGTTTTTAGGCAAGAAATTGTCTAAAATTAATAACTCATTTTAAAACTGGTATAAAAATATTTACTATACAAAAGTTAATAATAATAATAATAATAATAATAATAATAATAATAATAATAATAATAATAATAGTAATAATAATAATAATAGTAATAAAAGTAAGCTTAGTTTTCTATGCAAAAATGAAGCTTATTTTGTGTGTTATATGAGCGTTTACTCATTTCTATGCAAGAAATAATCAGTGATCTGTGTTTTTATGCAAGAAATTGAATAAAATTAATAACTCATTTTAAAACTGGTATAAAAACATTTACTATACAAAAGTTAATAATAATAATAATAATAATAATAATAATAATAATAATAATAATAATAATAATAATAATAATAATAATAATAATAATAATGATAATAATACTTATAATAATGAATTTCTTTCTAAATTAAAGCTTAGTTTTTCTAAGCAAAAATGATGCTTATTTTGTGTTATCTGAGCGTTTTCTCATTTCTATGCAAGAGATCATCTGTGATCTGTGTTTTTAGACAAGAAATTGTCTAAAATTAATAACTCATTTTAAAACTGGTATAAAAACATTTACTATACAAAAGTTATAATCGGTTTTTAATAATAATTATATTAATAATAATAATAATAATAATAATAATAATAATAATAATAGTAATAATAATAATAAAAATAATAGTAATAATAATAATAATAATAATAATAATAATAATAATAATAATAATAATAATAGTAATAGTAACATAAGTAATAATAATAATAATACTTTTAGTAAGGAAAAATGGAGCTTATTTTGTGTGTTACATGAGCGTTTTCTTATTTCTATGCAAAAGATCATGTGTGATCTGTGTTTTTAGGCAATCTAAGCCATTTTATAGTTTTTAATATTTAACAAATATTTGCTTTAAAATAAAATGTTTGAAAAACTGAAATTAAACTAAATTAATTGTGTCTAACACTTTAGTAGAGGAAAAAGGAGGAGACATAAAAGTCACTAAAGTCTTAGAGTTGTCTTTAGTCGTCATATTAATAACAATAACATTTATAATAACAATACTAGTAGTACTAAATTTGCTTATATGCAAGCGCTTAATTAAGGTAACAGTTTTTTTGTTTTTTGCTTATATCTCGAAAACAGTTACTTCTATCAATATTTACTTTTTCACCAAAATTAAAGGTGATAAAATTTCCTACAAAATAGTTATTTGCATTTTTCATGTAGAACTAACCATAAGCGAGATATAAGTTTGAAAATAATTAATAATTAAAAAAAAGTGTTTTAACAGAAAATGTTTTGTGATTTAAAATACACTTAATTTATTGGGTTTAATACTTTATTAGAAGAAAAAGGAGGTGACATAAAAGTCACTGAAGTCTTTAGAGTCGTTTTTAAATGCTGCATTTTTGTCTTCGTCTCAAACATTGAAAACTGAATTACATTTTTGTTCAGTAACAGTTACAGTTTTCTTATTGGTTTTTTGCTTATATCTCGAAAACAGTTACTCCTATCAAATTTTATCTTTTTTTCAAAATTAAAGCTGATTAAATTTCCAACAAAATAGTTATTTGCATTTTTCTTGTAGGACCAAGCATAAGCGAGTTATAGAGATGGATATAAATAATATTTAACAAAAATTTGCTTTAAAATAAAATGTTTGAAATACTGAAATTAAACTAAATTAATTGTGTCTAACACTTTAGTAGAGGAAAAAGAAGAAGACATAAAAGTCACTAAAGGTTTCAGAGTCGTCTTTAATCGTCATATTAATAACAACAACATTAATAATAATAATTCTAATAGTACTAAATTTGCTTATACGCAAACGCTTAATTAAGTTAACAGTTTTTTGGTTTCTTGCTTATATCTCGAAAACAGTTACTACTATCAATTTTTATCTTTTTACTAAAATTAAAGCTGATAAAATTTCCTACAAAATAGTAATTTGCATTTTTCATGTAGGACTAACCATAAGCGAGATATAAGTTTGAAAATAACTAATATTTAAAAAAAAGTGCTTTAACAGAAAATGTTTTGTGATTTAAAATACACTTAATTTATTGGGTCCAATACTTTATTAGAAGAAAAAGGAGGTGACATAAAAGTCACTGAAGTCTTCAGAGTCGATTTTAAATGCTGCATTTTCGTCTTCGTCTCAAACATTGAAAACTGAATTACATTTTTGTTCAGTAACAGTTACAGTTTTCTTATTGGTTTTTTGCTTATATCTCGAAAACTGTTACTCCTATCAATTTTTATTTTTATTTCAAAATTAAAGCTGATAAAATTTCCTACAAAATCGTTATTTGCATTTTTCATGTAGGACCAACCATAAGCGAGTTATAGAGTTGGATATAAATAATCTTTAACAAAAATTTGCTTTAAAATAAAATGTTTGAAAAACTGAAATTAAACTAATTTAATTGGGTCTAACACATTAGTAGAGGAAAAAGAAAAAGACATAAAAGTCACTAAAGGTTTCAGAGTCGTCTTTAGTCGTCATATTAATAACAATAACATTAATGATAATAATACTAATAGTACTAAATTTGCTTATATGCAAACGCTTAATTAAGGTAACAGTGTTTTGGTTTCTTGCTTATATCTCGAAAACAGTTACTCCTATCAATTTTTATCTTTTACTAAAATTAAAGCTGATAAAATTTCCTACAAAATAGTAATTTGCATTTTTCATGTAGGACTAACCATAAGCGAGATATAAGTTTGAAAATAACTAATATTTAAAAAAAAGTGCTTTAACAGAAAATGTCTTGTGATTTAAAATACCCTTAATTTATTGGGTCCAATACTTTATTAGAAGAAAAAGGAGGTGACATAAAAGTCACTGAAGTCTTCAGAGTCGATTTTAAATGCTGCATTTTCGTCTTCGTCTCAAACATTGAAAACTGAATTACATTTTTGTTCAGTAACAGTTACAGTTTTCTTATTGGTTTTTTGCTTATATCTTGAAAACTATTACTCCTATCAAGTTTTATCTTTCTTTCAAAATTAAAGCTGATAAAATTTCCTACAAAATCGTTATTAGCATTTTTCTTGTAGGACCAACCATAAGCGAGTTATAGAGTTGGATATAAATAATATTTAACAAAAATTTGCTTTAAAATAAAATGTTTGAAAAACTGAAATTAAACTAGTTTAATTGTGTCTACCACTTTAGTAGAGGAAAAAGAAAAAGACACAAAAGTCACTAAAGGTTTCAGAGTCGTCTTTAGTCGTCATATTAATAACAATAACATTAATAATTATAATATTAATAGTACTAAATTTGCTTATATGCAAACGCTTAATTAAGGTAACAGTGTTTTGGTTTCTTGCTTATATCTCGAAAACAGTTACTCCTATCAATTTTTATCTTATACTAAAATTAAAGCTGATAAAATTTTCTACAAAATAGTTATTTGCATTTTTCTTGTAGGACCAAGCATAAGCGAGTTATAGAGATGGATATAAATAATATTTAACAAAAATTTGCTTTAAAATAAAATGTTTGAAATACTGAAATTAAACTAAATTAATTGTGTCTAACACTTTAGTATAGGAAAAAGGAGAAGACATAAAAGTCACCAAAGTCTTTAGAGTCTTTTTTAGTCGTCATTTTAATAACAATAACATTAATAATAATAATACTAATAGTACTAAATTTGCTTATATGCAAGCGCTTTATTAAGGTAACAGTTTTTTGGTTTTTTGCTTATATCTCGAAAACAGTTACTCCTATTAATTTTTATCTTTTTACTAAAATTAAAGCTGATAAAATTTCCTACAAAATAGTTATTTGCATTTTTTATGTAGGACTAACCATAAGCGAGATATAAGTTTGTAAATAATTAATATTTAAAAAAAAAATTGCTTTAACAGAAAATGTCTTGTGATTTAAAATACACTTAATTTAATGGGTCCAATACTTTATTAGAAGAAAAAAATGGTGACATAAAAGTCACTGAAGTTTTCAGAGTTGTTTTTAAATGCTGCATTTTCGTCTTAGTCTCAAATATTGAAAACTGAATTACATTTTTGTTCAGTAACAGTTACAGTTTTCTTATTGGTTTTTTGCTTATATCTCGAAACCAGTTACTTCTATCAATTTTTACCTTTTTTTCAAAATTAAAGCTGATAAAATTTCCTACAAAATAGTTAATTGCATTTTTTTTGTAAGACCAACCATAAGCGAGTGATAGAGTTGGATATAGATAATCTTTAACAAAAATTTGCTTTAAAATAAAATGTTTGATAATCCGAAATTAAACTAAATTAATTAAGACTAACACATTAGTAGAGGAAAAAGAAGAAGACATAAAAGTCACCAAAATCTTGAGAGTCGTTTTTAGTCGTCATATTAATAACAATAACATTAATAATAATAATACTAATATTACTAAATTTGCTTATATGCAAGCGCTTAATTAAGGCAACAGTTTCTTGCTTATATCTCGAAAACAGTTACTCCTATCAATTTTTATCATTTTACAAAAATTAAAGCTGATAAAATTTCCTACAAAATAGTTATTTGCATTTTTTATGTAGGACTAACCATAAGCGAGATTTAAGTTTGAAAATAATTAATATTTAAAAAAAAAGTGTTTGACAGAAAATGTCGTGTGATTTATAATACACTTAATTTATTGGGTCCAATACTTTATTAGAAGAAAAGGGAGGTGACATAAAAGTCACTAAAGTTTTAAGAGTCGTTTTTAAATGCTGCATTTTCGTCTTCGTCTCAAACAATGAAAACTGAATTACATTTTTGTTCAGTAACTGTAACAGTTTTCACTTTGGTTTTTTGCTTATATCTCGAAAACAATTACTCTTATCAATTTTTATCTTTCTTTCAAAATTAAAGCTGATAAAATTTCCTACAAAATAGTTATTTGCATTTTTATTGTAAGACCAACCATAAGCGAGTTATAGTGTTGGATATAAATAATCATTAACAAAAATTTGCTTTAAAATAAAATGTTTGAAAAACCGAAATTAAACTAAATAAATTGAGTCTAACACTTTAGTATAGGAAAAAGGAGAAGACATAAAAGTCACCAAAGTCTTGAGAGTCGTTTTTAATCGTCATATTAATAACAATAACATTAATAATAATAATACTAATATTACTAAATTTGCTTATATGCAAGCGCTTAATTATGATAACAGTTTCTTGCTTATATCTCGAAAACAGTTACTCCTATTAATTTTTATCTTTTTACTAAAATTAAAGCTGATAAAATTTCCTACAAAATAGCTATTTGCATTTTTTATGTAGAACTAACCATAAGCGAGATATAAGTTTGAAAATAATTAATA
Organism: Tribolium castaneum; assembly: GCF_031307605.1. Lineage (NCBI taxonomy): Eukaryota > Metazoa > Arthropoda > Insecta > Coleoptera > Tenebrionidae > Tribolium > Tribolium castaneum. The sequence continues at coordinate 1,133,742 of NW_026986630.1, forward strand.
TTTAAAGAAAAAGTGCTTTAACAGAAAATGTCTTGTGATTTAAAATACACTTAATTTAATGGGTTCAATACTTTATTAGAAGAAAAAGGAAGTGACATAAAAGTCACCAAAGTCTTCAGAGTGGTTTTTAGTACTAAATTTGCTTATATGTAAGCCCTTAATTAAGGTAACAGTTTTTTGGTTTCTTGCTTATATCTCGAAAACAGTTACTTGTATCAATTTTTATCTTTTCACTAAAATTAAAGCTGATAAAATTTCCTACAAAATACGTATTTGCATTTTTCATGTAGGACTAACCATAAGCGAGATATAAGTTTGAAAATAATTAATATTTAAAAAAAAAGTGTTTTAACAGAAAATGTCTTGGGATTTAAAATACACTTAATTTATTGGGTCCAATAGTTTATTAGAAGAAAAAGGAGGTGACATAAAAGTCACTGAAGTCTTCAGAGTCGATTTTAAATGCTGCATTTTCGTCTTCGTCTCAAACATTGAAAACTGAATTACATTTTTGTTCAGTAACAGTTACAGTTTTCTTATTGGTTTTTTGCTTATATCTCGAAAACTGTTACTCCTATCAATTTTTATCTTTATTTCAAAATTAAAGCTGATAAAATTTCCTACAAAATCGTTATTTGCATTTTTCTTGTAGGACCAACCATAAGCGAGTTATAGAGTTGGATATAAATAATATTTAACAAAAATTTGCTTTAAAATAAAATGTTTGAAAAACTGAAATTAAACTAATTTAATTGTGTCTAACACTTTAGTAGAGGAAAAAGAAAAAGACATAAAAGTCACTAAAGGTTTCAGAGTCGTCTTTAGTCGTCATATTAATAACAATAACATTAATGATAATAATACTAATAGTACTAAATTTGCTTATATGCAAACGCTTAATTAAGATAACAGTGTTTTGGTTTCTTGCTTATATCTCGAAAACAGATACTCCTATAAATTTTTATCTTTTTACTAAAATTAAAGCTGATAAAATTTCCTACAAAATAGTTGTTTGCATTTCTTTTGTAAGACCAACCATAAGCGAGTTATAGAGTTGGATATAAATAATCTTCAACAAAAATTTGCTTTAAAATAAAATGTTTGAAAAACCGAAATTAAACTAAATTAATTGAGTCTAACACTTTACTATAGGAAAAAGGAGAAGACATAAAAGTCACCAAAGTCTTCAGAGTCGTTTTTAGTCGATATTTTAATAACAATAACATTAATAATAATAATACTAATAGCACTAAATTTGCTTATATGCAAGCGCTTTATTAAGGTAACAGTTTTTTGGTTTCTTGCTTATATCTCGAAAACAGTTACTCCTATCAATTTTTATCTTTTTACTAAAATTAAAGCTGATAAAATTTCCTACAAAATAGTTATTTGCATTTTTCTTGTAGGACCAAGCATAAGCGAGTTATAGAGATGGATATAAATAATATTTAACAAGAATTTGCTTTAAAATAAAATGTTTGAAATACTGAAATTAAACTAAATTAATTGTGTCTAACACTTTAGTAGAGGAAAAAGAAGAAGACATAAAAGTCACTAAAGGTTTCAGAGTCGTCTTTAGTCGTCATATTATTAACAATAACATTAATAATAATAATACTATTAGTACTAAATTAGCTTATATGCAAACGCTTAATTAAGGTAACAGTTTTTTGGTTTCTTGCTTATATCTCGAAAACAGTTACTCCTATCAATTTTTATCTTTTTTTATTTTTATATCAAATTGTTGTTAAAGATTATTTATATCCAACTCTATAACTAGCTTATAGTTGGTCCTACAAAAAAATGCAAAAAACTATTTTGTAAAAAATTTTATCAGCTTTAATTTTGAAGGAAAGATAAAAATTGATAGGAGTAACTGTTTTCGAGATATAAGCAAAAAACCAAAGTGAAAACTGTAACAGTTACTAAACAAAGTGTAATTCAGTATTTAATGTTTGAGACGAAGACGAAAATGCAGCATTTACTGTCACCTCCTTTTTCATCTAATTAAGTATTGGACCCAATAAATTAAGTGTATTTTAAATCACAAGACATTTTCTGTTAAAGCACATTTTTTTTAATTATTAATTATTTTCAAACTTATATCTTGCTTATGGTTAGTTCTACATGAAAAATGCAAATAACGATTTTGAAGGAAATTTTATCAGCTTTAATTTTGGTGAAAAGGTAAAAACTGATAGGAGTAACTGTTTTCGAGATATAAGCAAACAACAAAAAAACTGTTACCTTAATTAAGCGCTTGCATATAAGCAAATTTAGTACTAATAGTATTGTTATTATTAATGTTATTGTTATTAATATGACGACTAAAGACGATTCTGAAGACTTTAATGACTTTTATGTCTCCTCCTTTTTCCTCTACTAAAGTGTTAGACACAATTAATTTAGTTTAATTTCGGTTTGTCAAACATTTTATTTTAAAGCAAATTTTTGTTTAATATTATTTATATCCAACTCTATAACTTGCTTATGCTTGGTCCTACAAGAAAAATGTTAATAACTATTTTGGTGTTTTTGAGATATAAGCAAAAAACCAAAGTGAAAACTGTTACAGTTACTTAACAAAAATGTAATTCAGTTTTCAATGTTTGAGACGAAGACGAAAATGCAGCATTTAAAAACGACTCTGAAGACTTCAGTGACTTTTATGTCACCTCCTTTTTCTTCTAATAAAGTATTGGACCCAATAAATTAAGTGTATTTTAAATCACAAGACATTTTCTGTTAAAGCACTTTTTTTTTTAAATATTAATTATTTTCAAACTTATATCTCGCTTATGGTTAGTCCTACATAAAAAATGCAAATAAATATTTTGTAGGAAATTTTATCAGCTTTAATTTTAGTAAAAAGATAACAATTGATAGGAGTAACTGTTTTTGAGATATAAGCAAGAAACTGTTACCTTAATTAACCGCTTGCATATAAGCAAATTTAGTAATATTAGTATTATTATTATTAATGTTATTGTTATTAATATAACGACTAAAAACGACTCTCAAGACTTTGGTGACTTTTATGTCTTCTCTTTTTTCCTCTACTAAAGTGTTAGTCTTAATTAATTTAGTTTAATTTCGGTTTTTCAAACATTTTATTTATTTTTATTTTTATAGGAGTAACTGTTTTCGAGATATAAGCAAAAAACCAATAAGAAAACTGTAACTGTTACTGAACAAAAATGTAATTCAGTTTTCAATGTTTGAGACAAAGACAAAAATGCAGCACTTAAAATCGACTCTGAAGACTTTAGTGACTTTTATGCCTCCTCCTTTTTCTTCTAATAAAGTATTGGACCCATTAAATTAAGTGTATTTTAAATCACAAGACATTTTCTGTTAAAGCACTTTTTTTTTAAATATTAATTATTTTCAAACTTATATCTCGCTTATGGTTAGTCCTACATGAAAAATGCAAATTACTATTTTGTACAAAATTTTATCAGCTTGCTTTAATTTTAGTAAAAATTTAAAAATTGATAGGAGTAACTGTTTTCGAGATATAAGCAAGAAACCAAAAAACTGTTACCTTAATTAAGCGTTTGCATATAAGCAAATTTAGTACTATTAGTATTATTATTATTAATGTTATTGTTATTAATATGACGACTAAAGACGACTCTGAAACATTTAGTGACTTTTATGTCTTCTCCTTTTTCCTCTACTAAAGTGTTAGACACAATTAATTTAGTTTAATTCCGGTTTTTCAAGCATTTTATTTTAAAGCAAATTTTTGTTAAATATTATTTATATCCAACTCTATAACTCGTTTATTCTTGGTCCTACAAGAAAAATGTAAATAACTATTTTGTTGGAAATTTTATCAGCTTTAATTTTGAAAGAAAGATAAAATTTGATAGGAGTAACTGTTTTCGAGATATAAGCAAAAAACCAATAAGAAAACTGTAACTGTTACTGAACAAAAATGTAATTCAGTTTTCAATGTTTGAGACGAATACAAAAATGCAGCATTTAAAAACGACTCTGAAGACTTCAGTGACTTTTATGTTACCTCCTTTTTCTTCTAATAAATTATTGGACCCAATAAATTAAGTGTATTTTAAATCACAAGACATTTTCTGTTAAAACACTTTTTTTTAATTATTAATTATTTTCAAACTTATATCTCGCTTACGGTTAGTTCTACATGAAAAATGCAAATAACTATTTTGTAGGAAATTTTATCACCTTTAATTTTGGTGAAAAAGTAAAAATTGTTAGGAGTAACTGTTTTCGAGATATAAGCAAAAAACAAAAAAACTGTTAACTTAAGTAAGCGCTTGCATATAAGCAAATTTAGTACTACTAGTATTGTTATTATAAATGTTATTGTTATTAATATGACCACTAAAGACAACTCTAAGACTTTAGTGACTTTTATGTCTCCTCCTTTTTCCTCTACTAAAGTGTTAGACACAATTAATTTAGTTTAATTTCAGTTTTTCAAACATTTTATTTTAAAGCAAATTTTTGTTAAATATTAAAAACTATAAAATGGGTTAGATTGCCTAAAAACACAGATCACACATGATCTTTTGCATAGAAATGAGAAAACGCTTATGTAACACACAAAATAAGCCCCATTTTCCCTTATTAAAAGTATTATTATTATTATTACTTATGTTACTATTACTATTATTATTATTATTATTATTATTATTATTATTATTACTATTATTTTTATTATTATTATTATTATTATTATTATTATTATTATTATTATTATTATTATTATTAATTTTATTATTATTAAAAACTGATTATAACTTTTGTATAGTAAATGTTTTTATACCAGTTTTAAAATGAGTTATTAATTTTAGACAATTTGTTGCCTAAAAACACAGATCACAGATGATTTCTTGCATAGAAATGAGAAAACGCTCATATAACACACAAAATAAGCTTCATTTTTGCTTAGAAAACTAAGCTTACTTTTATTACTATTATTATTTTTATTATTATTATTATTAATATTATTATTATTATTACTATTATTATTATTATTATTATTATTATTATTATTATTATTATTATTATTATTGTTATTATTATTATTTTTAAAAACTTATATTAAACAGACAGAAAACGTCGTATTCTGACACAAAAAAACGAATTACGTTATAGACTTGACGAGATCGGCGTATTTCGGACTCTTATAGGACTCTTATAGGGTCAAAAAGTATCAGTTTGGATTAAAACAAATTATTTTTGTTGAGTCTCAGTCTGAATTGTTTATCAGTTCAAACAAAAACGGCTTATTTTAGACGATCTTTTGCTTTGAACAAGAAAACTTACATCGAACAGACTAAAAACGTATTAATCTGGCATAAAAGAGCAATTTATGTATCACTTCGGATAAGGGCAGCTAATCCTATTCGTTTTATTGCTTAAAATAGACAAAATTGTTAATAAATCTAACAAAAACGCTGTATTCTAGCACAAAATTCTAATTACATTATAGTTTCGACGAGAATAGCTTATTTGGAATGATTCTATGCTTCCAAACGAGTAAATTTTTATTAAACAGATGCCAAACATCATGTTTTGTCCTATAAAGACATTTTATATTGCAGTTTGTATTAAAACAAAATATTTTCGTTGATTCTTTGTTAGAAGCAGCAAACCTAACACTAAAGAATCTGAAAACTTTGTATTCGGACACAAACCACCGAATTTTGTATCAGTTTAGACAAAAACGGTTGATTTTCGACAATATTTTGCTTTGAACAAGAAAACTTATATCAAACTGACTAAAAACGTCTTATTTTAGCACAAAACAAAAGATTTGCGTTATAGTCTTAACGAGAGCTGTTAATTTCAAACGGTTCTATGCTTTGAAACGAGTAAACTTTCACTGTACAGAGGAAAAACATCTTATTTCGCCTTTTAAAAACGATTCATGCCACAGTTTGGATAAAAACCAATTATTTTCGTTAATTCATTGTTACAAACATGAAACCTTACATCAAAGTAACTGAAAACCCCTTATTCAGGCACAGAAATTCGAATTACGTTTCAGTCTGGACAAAAACTGCTTACTTTAGACGATCCTTTGTATTGAATACAAAAACTTACATTAAAAAGATTAAAAACGTCTTATTCTGGCTGAAAACTGCAAATTATATATTACTCTAGATAAAAGCAATTTATCCTGATTACTCCTTTACTTAGAATAGAGTAAACTTGTATAAAACTTAATAAAAACTTTAAATTTCGTCTCAAAGTAATAATTTACGTTATAGTTTTGACCAGCACTGTTTATTTCAAACGATTTTATGATTCGAAACTAATGAACTTTTATGGGGCAGATGCAAAACCACATATTACAATATAAAGCGTTGTTTTAAAGCAAATTATTACCTTTTGCAACAAGAAATTTCACGTCAAAGAAACTGAAAACATCGTATCCATGCCCAAATATCGAATTACGTATCAGTTTAGGCAAATACAGCTTATTTTAAACGATTCCTTGCTATAAACAAGAAAAATTTTATCAAACATATTGAAAATGTCTTATTCTCGAAAATAAGAGCAAATTATGTATCAGTTTTAACAAAAGCGGATTACTCTGTTTGATTCTATGCTTAGAGTAGAGTAAACTACTATAAAACGTAATGAAAACTCTAAATTCAAGCTCAAAAGAACAAATTACGTTATAGTTTTGACAAAAAAAAAATTATTTCGGACGACTACATATTTCGAAGTAAGCAAACTTTAATTGAACAAGTGCAAAAGCTAATACTTTGCTTTGAAATAACGATTTATGTGGTAATATGGTATTTTGCATCTGTCCTATAAAAGTTTACTCGTTTCGCTCCATTGAATCATTCGAAATAAATTATTTTGACACAACAACGAAAATAATTTTTTTGTTTAAACTGTAACATGTCGTTTTTATAAAACGAACTAAGACGTTTGGCATCTGTTTAGTGAAAGTTTTCTCGTTTGGGGGCATAAAATCGTTTGAAATTAACAGTTCTGGTCAAAACTATAACGTAAATTATTTCTTTGAGACGAAATTTAAAGTTTTCATTAAGTTTTATACAAGTTTGCTCTATTCTAAGCAAAGGAGTAATCAGGATAAACTGCTTTTATCCAAAGTAATACATAATTTGCAGTTTTGAGCCAGAATAAGACGTTTTTAATCTTTTTAATGTAAGTTTTCGTGTTCAAAAGAAAGAATCGTCTAAAATAAGCAATTTGTGTCCAGACTGAAACGTAATTTGATTTTCTGGGCCTGAATAAGAGGTTTTCAGTTTCTTTGATGTAAGGTTTCTTGTTTGTAACAATGAATAAACGAAAATCATTGGTTTTAATCCAAACTGTGACATAAATCGTTTTTTAAAGGCGAAATCAAACGTTTTGCCTCTGTTCAGTGAAAGTATACTGGTTTCAAAGCATAGAATCGTTTGAAATTAACAGTTCTCGTCAAGACTATAACGCAAATCTTTAAAGTGATACAAAGAAATAATTTACGTAATAGTTTTGACCAGAACTGTTAATTTCAAACGATTTTATGCCTCCAAACGAGAAAACTTTCACTAAACAGATGCCAAACGTCTTAGTTCGTTTTATAAAAGCGACTTATGTTACAGTTTAAACAAAAACAAATTATTTGTGTTGTTGTTGTGTCAAAATAATTTATTTCTAATGATTTAATGGAGCGAAACGGGTAAACTTTTATAGGACAGATGCAAAATACCATATTACCACATAAATCATTATTTTAAAGCAAAGTATTAGCTTTTGCACATGTTCAATTAAAGTTTGCTTACTTCGAAGTATGTAATCGTCCGAAATATTTTTTTTTGTTAAAACTATAACGTAATTTGTTCTTTTGAGCTTGAATATAGAGTTTTCATTACGTTTTATAGTAGTTTACTCTACTCTAAGCATAGAATCAAACGGAGTAATCCGCTTTTGTTAAAACTGATACATAATTTGCTCTTATTTTCGAGAATAAGACGTTTTCAATATGCTTGATAAAATCTTTCTTGTTTATAGCATGGAATCGTTTAAAATAAGCTGTATTTGCCTAAACTGATACGTAATTAGATATTTATGTATGGATACGAAGTTTTCAGTTTCTTTGACGTGAAATTTCTTGTTGCAAAAGGTAATACTTTGCTTTAAAACAACGCTTTATATGGTAATATGTGGTTTTGCATCTGCCCCATAAAAGTTCATTAGTTTCGAATCATAATTTCGTTTGAAATAAACAGTGCTGGTCAAAACTATAACGTAAATTATTTCTTTGAGACGAAATTTAAAGTTTTCATTAAGTTTTATACAAGTTTACTCTATTCTAAGTAAAGGAGTAATCAGGATAAATTGCTTTTATCTAGAGTAATATATAATTTGCAGTTTTCAGCCAGAATAAGACGTTTTTAATCTTTTTAATGTAAGTTTTCGTGTTCAAAACAAAGGATCGTCTAAAATAAGCAGTTTTTGTCCAGACTGAAACGTAATTCGAATTTCTGTGCCTAAATAAGGGGTTTTCAGTTTCTTTGATGTAAGGTTTCTTGTTTGTAACAATGAATTAACAAAAATAATTGGTTTTTATCCAAACTGTGGCATGAATCAGCTTTAAGACTATAACGCAAATCTTTTGTTTTGTGCTAAAATAAGACGTTTTTAGTCAGTTTGATATAAGCTTTCTTGTTCAAAGCAAAATATTGTCGAAAATCAACCGTTTTTGTCTAAACTGAAACAAAATTCGGTGGTTTGTGTCCGAATACAAAGTTTTCAGATTCTTTAATGTTAGGTTTGCTTTCTAACAAAGAATCAACGAAAATATTTTGTTTTAATACAAACTGCAATATAAAATGTCTTTATAGGACAAAACATGATGTTTGGCATCTGTTTATTAAAAATTTACTCGTTTGGAAGCATAGAATCATTCCAAATAAGCTATTCTCGTCGAAACTATAATGTAATTAGTATTTTGTGCTAGAATACAGCGTTTTTGTTAGATTTATTAACAATTTTGTCTATTTTAAGCAATGAAACGAATAGGATTAGCTGCCTTTATCCAAAGTGATACATAAATTGCTCTTTTATGCCAGATTAATACGTTTTTAGTCTGTTCGATGTAAGTTTTCTTGTTCAAAGCGAAAGATCGTCTAAAGTAAGCCGTTTTTGTTTGAACTGATGAACAATTCAGACTGAGAGTCAACAAAAATAATTTGTTTTAATCCAAACTGATAATTTTTGACCCTATAAGAGTCCTATAAGAGTCCGAGATACGCCGTTCTCGTCAAGTCTATAACGTAATTCGTTTTTTTGTGTCAGAATACGACGTTTTCTGTCTGTTTAATATAAGTTTTTAATAATAATAATAATAATAACAATAATAATAATAATAATAACAATAATAATAATAATAATAATAATAATAATAATAATAATAATAATAATAAAAATAATAGAAATAAAAGTAAGCTTAGTTTTCTAAGCAAAAATGAAGCTTATTTTGTGTGTTATATGAGCGCTTTCTCATTTCTATGCAAGAAATCATCTGTGATCTGTATTTTTAGGCAAGAAATTGTCTAAAATTAATAACTCATTTTAAAACTGGTATGAAAACATTTACTATACAAAAGTTAATAATAATAATAATAATAATAATAATAATAATAATAATAATAATAATAATAATAACAATAGTAATAATAATAATAATAATAGTAATAATAATAATAATAATAATAATAGTAATAAAAGAAATAATAATAATAATAATAATAATACTTATAATAATGAATTTCTTTCTAAATTAAAGCTTAGTTTTTCTAAGCAAAAATGATGCTTATTTTGTGTGTTATATGAGCGTTTTCTCATTTCTATGCAAGAGATCATCTGTGAACTGTGTTTTTAGGCAAGAAATTGAATAAAATTAATTACTCATTTTAAAACTGGTATAAAAACATTTACTATACAAAAGTTAATAATAATAATAATAATAATAATAATAATAATAATAATAATAATAATAATAATAGTAATAGTAATAAAAGAAACAATAATAATAATAATAATAATAATGATAATAATACTTATAATAATAAATTTTTTTCTAAATTAAAGCTTAGTTTTTCTAAGCAAAAATGATGCTTATTTTGTGTTATCTGAGCGTTTTCTCATTTCTATGCAAGAGATCATCTGTGATCTGTGTTTTTAGGCAAGAAATTGTCTAAAATTAATAACTCATTTTAAAACTGGTATAAAAACATTTACTATACAAAAGTTAATAATAATAATAATAATAATAATAATAATAATAATAATAATAACAATAATAATAATAATAATAATAACAATAATAATAATAATAATAATAATAATAATAGTAATAGTAACAAAAGTAATAATAATAATAATACTTTTAAAAAGGAAAAATGGAGCTTATTTTGTGTGTTACATGAGCGTTTTCTCATTTTTATGCAAAAGATCATGTGTGATCTGTGTTTTTAGGCAATCTAAGCCAATTTATAGTTTTTAATATTTAACAAAAATTTGCTTTAAAATAAAATGTTTGAAAAACCGAAATTAAACTAAATTAATTGTGTCTAACACTTTAGTAGAGGAAAAAGGAGGAGACATAAAAGTCACTAAAGTCTTAAAGTTGTCTTTAGTCGTCATATTAATAACAATAACATTTATAATAACAATACTAGTAGTACTAAATTTGCTTATATGCAAGCGCTTAATTAAGGTAACAGTTTTTTTGTTTTTTGCCTATATCTCGAAAACAGTTACTCCTATCAATTTTTACTTTTTCACCAAAATTAAAGGTGATAAAATTTCCTACAAAATAGTTATTTGCATTTTTCATGTAGAACTAACCATAAGCGAGATATAAGTTTGAAAATAATTATTAATTAAAAAAAAGTGTTTTAACAGAAAATGTCTTGTGATTTAAAATACACTTAATTTGTTGGGTCCAATACTTTATTAGAAGAAAAAGGAGGTGACATAAAAGTTACTGAAGTCTTCAGAGTCGTTTTTAAATGCTGCATTTTTGACTTCGTCTCAAACATTGAAAACTGAATTACATTTTTGTTCAGTAACAGTTACAGTTTTCTTATTGGTTTTTTGCTTATATCTCGAAAACTGTTACTCCTATCAAATTTATTCTTTCTTTCAAAATTAAAGCTGATAAAATTTCCAACAAAATAGTTATTTACATTTTTCTTGTAGGACCAAGCATAAACGAGTTATAGAGTTGGATATAAATAATATTTAACAAAAATTTGCTTTAAAATAAAATGCTTGAAAAACCGGAATTAAACTAAATTAATTGTGTCTAACACTTTAGTAGAGGAAAAAAGAGAAGACATAAAAGTCACTAAATGTTTCAGAGTCGTCTTTAGTCGTCATATTAATAACAATAACATTAATAATAATAATACTAATAGTACTAAATTTGCTTATATGCAAACGCTTAATTAACGTAACATTTTTTTTGTTTCTTGCTTATATCTCGAAAACAGTTACTCCTATCAATTTTTATCTTTTTTTCAAAATTAAAGCTGATAAAATTTCCTACAAAATAGTTATTTGCATTTTTTTGTAGAACCAACCATAAGCGAGTTATAGAGTTGGATATAAATAATATTTAACAAAAATTTGCTTTAAAATAAAATGTTTGAAAAACCGAAATTAAACTAAATTAATTGAGTCTAACACTTTAGTAGAGGAAAAAGAAAAAGACATAAAAGTCACTAAAGGTTTCAGAGTTGTCTTTAGTTGTCATATTAATAACAATAACATTAATAATAATAATACTAATAGTACTAAATTTGCTTATATGCAAACGCTTAATTAAGGTAACAGTGTTTTGGTTTCTTGCTTATATCTCAAAAACAGTTACTCCTATCAATTTTTATCTTTTTACTAAAATTCAAGCTGATAAAATTTCCTACAAAATAGTTATTTGCATTTTTCATGTAGGACTAACCATAAGCGAGATATATGATTGAAAATAATTAATATTTAAAAAAAAAGTGCTTTAACAGAAAATGTCTTGTGATTTAAAATACACTTAATTTATTGGGTCCAATACTTTATTAGAAGAAAAAGGAAGTGGCATAAAAGTCACTGAAGTCTTCAAAGTCGTTTTTAAATGCTGCAGTTTCGTCTTCGTCTCAAACATTGAAAACTGAATTACATTTTTGTTCAGTAACAGTCACAGTTTTCTTATTGGTTTTTTGCTTATATCTCGAAAACAGTTACTCCTATCAATTTTTATCTTTCTGTCAAAATTAAAGCAGATAAAATTTCCTACAAAATAGTTATTTGCATTTTTCTTGTAGGACCAACCATAAGCGAGTTATAGAGTTGGATATAAATAATATTTAACAAAAACTTGCTTAAAAATAAAATGTTTGAAATACTGAAATTAAACTAAATTAATTGTGTCTAACACTTTAGTAGAGAAAAAAGAAAAAGACATAAAAGTCACCAGTCTTCAGAATCGTTTTTAGTCGTCATATTAATAACAATAACATTAATAATAATAATACTAATAGTACTAAATCTGCTTATATGCAAGCGCTTTATTAAGGTAACAGTTTTTTGGTTTCTTGCTTATATCTCGAAAACAGTTACTCCTATGAATTTTTATCTTTCTGTCAAAATTAAAGCTGATAAAATTTCCTACAAAATAGTTATTTGCATTTTTCTTGTAGGACCAACCATAAGCGAGTTATAGAGTTGGATATAAATAATATTTAACAAAAATTTGCTTTAAAATAAAATGTTTGAAAAACTGAAATTAAACTAATTTAATTGTGTCTAACACTTTAGTAGAGGAAAAAGAAGAAGACATAAAAGTCACTAAAGGTTTCAAAGTTGTCTTTAATCGTCATATTAATAACAATAACATTAATAATAATAATACAAATAGTACTAAATTTGCTTATATGCAAACGCTTAATTAAGGTAACAGTGTTTTGGTTTCTTGCTCATATCTCGAAAACAGTTACTCCTATCAATTTTTATCTTTTTACTAAAATTCAAGCTGATAAAATTTCCTACAAAATAGTTATTTGCATTTTTTATGTAGGACTAACCATAAGCGAGATATAAGATTGAAAATAATTAATATTTAAAAAAGAAGTGCTTTAACAGAAAATGTCTTGTGATTTAAAATACACTTAATTTATTAGGTTCAATACTTTATTAAAAAAAAAGGGGGTGACATATAAGTCACTGAAGTCTTCAGAGTCGATTTTAAATGCTGCATTTTCGTCTTCGTCTCAAACATTGAAAACTGAATTACATTTTTGTTCTGAAACGGTAACAGTTTTTACTTTGGTTTTTTGCTTATATCTCGAAAACAGTTACTCCTATCAATTTTTATCTTTCTTTCAAAATTAAAGCTGATAACATTTCCTACAAAATAGTTATTTGCATTTTTCTTGTAAGACCAACCATAAGCGAGTTATAAAGTTGGATATAAATAATATTTAACAAAAACTTGCTTAAAAATAAAATGTTTGAAATACTGAAATTAAACTAAATTAATTGTGTCTAACACTTTAGTAGAGAAAAAAGAAAAAGACATAAAAGTCACCAAAGTCTTCAGAATCGTTTTTAGTCGTCATATTAATAACAATAACATTAATAATAATAATACTAATAGTACTAAATCTGCTTATATGCAAGCGCTTTATTAAGGTAACAGTTTTTTGGTTTCTTGCTTATATCTCGAAAACAGTTACTCCTATGAATTTTTGTCTTTCTTTCAAAATTAAAGCTGATAAAATATTCTACAAAATAGTTATTTGCATTTTTCTTGTAGGACCAACCATAAGCGAGTTATAGAGTTGGATATAAATAATATTTAACAAAAATTTGCTTTAAAATAAAATGTTTGAAAAACGGAAATTAAACTAATTTTACTGTGTCTAACACTTTAGTAGAGAAAAAAGGAAAAGACATAAAAGTCACTAAAGGTTTCAGAGTTGTCTTTAGTTGTCATATTAATAACAATAACATTAATAATAATAATACTAATAGTACTAAATTTGCTTATATGCAAACGCTTAATTAAGGTAACAGTGTTTTGGTTTCTTGCTCATATCTCGAAAACAGTTACTCCTATCAATTTTTATCTTTTTACTAAAATTTAAGCTGATAAAATTTCCTACAAAATAGTTATTTGCATTTTTTATGTAGGACTAACCATAAGCGAGATATAAGATTGAAAATAATTAATATTTAAAAAAGAAGTGCTTTAACAGAAAATGTCTTGTGATTTAAAATACACTTAATTTATTAGGTCCAATACTTTATTAAAAAAAAAAGGGGGGTGACATATAAGTCACTGAAGTCTTCAGAGTCAATTTTAAATGCTGCATTTTCGTCTTCGTCTCAAACATTGAAAACTGAATTACATTTTTGTTCAGTAACAGTCACAGTTTTCTTATTGGTTTTTTGCTTATATCTCGAAAACAGTTACTCCTATCAATTTTTATCTTTCTGTCAAAATTAAAGCTGATAAAATTTCCTACAAAATAGTTATTTGCATTTTTCTTGTAGGACCAACCATAAGCGAGTTATAGAGTTGGATATAAATAATATTTAACAAAAATTTGCTATAAAATAAAATGTTTGAAAAACTGAAATTAAACTAATTTAATTGTGTCTAACACTTTAGTAGAGGAAAAAGAAGAAGACATAAAAGTCACTAAAGGTTTCAAAGTTGTCTTTAATCGTCATATTAATAACAATAACATTAATAATAATAATACTAATAGTACTAAATTTGCTTATATGCAAACGCTTAATTAAGGTAACAGTGTTTTGGTTTCTTGCTCATATCTCGAAAACAGTTACTCCTATCAATTTTTATCTTTTTACTAAAATTTAAGCTGATAAAATTTCCTACAAAATAGTTATTTGCATTTTTCATGTAGGACTAACCATAAGCGAGATATAAGATTGAAAATAATTAATATTTAAAAAAGAAGTGCTTTAACAGAAAATGTCTTGTGATTTAAAATACACTTAATTTATTAGGTCCAATACTTTATTAAAAAAAAAAGGGGGTGACATATAAGTCACTGAAGTCTTCAGAGTCAATTTTAAATGCTGCATTTTCGTCTTCGTCTCAAACATTGAAAACTGAATTACATTATTGTTCTGAAACGGTAACAGTTTTTACTTTGGTTTTTTGCTTATATCTCGAAAACAGTTACTCCTATCAATTTTTATCTTTCTTTCAAAATTAAAGCTGATAACATTTCCTACAAAATAGTTATTTGCATTTTTCTTGTAAGACCAACCATAAGCGAGTTATAAAGTTGGATATAAATAATATTTAACAAAAACTTGCTTAAAAATAAAATGTTTGAAATACTGAAATTAAACTAAATTAATTGTGTCTAACACTTTAGTAGAGAAAAAAGAAAAAGACATAAAAGTCACCAAAGTCTTCAGAATCGTTTTTAGTCGTCATATTAATAACAATAACATTAATAATAATAATACTAATAGTACTAAATCTGCTTATATGCAAGCGCTTTATTAAGGTAACAGTTTTTTGGTTTCTTGCTTATATCTCGAAAACAGTTACTCCTATGAATTTTTGTCTTTCTTTCAAAATTAAAGCTGATAAAATATTCTACAAAATAGTTATTTGCATTTTTCTTGTAGGACCAACCATAAGCGAGTTATAGAGTTGGATATAAATAATATTTAACAAAAATTTGCTTTAAAATAAAATGTTTGAAAAACGGAAATTAAACTAATTTTACTGTGTCTAACACTTTAGTAGAGAAAAAAGGAAAAGACATAAAAGTCACTAAAGGTTTCAGAGTTGTCTTTAGTTGTCATATTAATAACAATAACATTAATAATAATAATACTAATAGTACTAAATTTGCTTAGATGCAAACGCTTAATTAAGGTAACAGTGTTTTGGTTTCTTGCTTATATCTCGAAAACAGTTACTCCTATCAATTTTTATCTTTTTACTAAAATTCAAGCTGATAAAATTTCCTACAAAATAGTTATTTGCATTTTTCATGTAGGACTAACCATAAGCGAGATATATGATTGAAAATAATTAATATTTAAAAAAAAAGTGCTTTAACAGAAAATGTCTTGTGATTTAAAATACACTTAATTTATTGGGTCCAATACTTTATTAGAAGAAAAAGGAAGTGACATAAAAGTCACTGAAGTCTTTAGAGTCGTTTTTAAATGCTGCAGTTTCGTCTTCGTCTCAAACATTGAAAACTGAATTACATTTTTGTTCAGTAACAGTCACAGTTTTCTTATTGGTTTTTTGCTTATATCTCGAAAACAGTTACTCTTATCAATTTTTATCTTTTTTTCAAAATTAAAGCTGATAAAATTTCCTACAAAATAGTTATTTGCATTTTTCTTGTAGGACCAACCATAAGCGAGTTATAGAGTTGGATATAAATAATATTTAACAAAAATTTGCTTTAAAATAAAATGTTTGAAAAACTGAAATTAAACTAATTTAATTGTGTCTAACACTTTAGTAGAGGAAAAAGAAGAAGACATAAAAGTCACTAAAGGTTTCAAAGTTGTCTTTAATCGTCATATTAATAACAATAACATTAATAATAATAATACTAATAGTACTAAATTTGCTTATATGCAAACGCTTAATTAAGGTAACAGTGTTTTGGTTTCTTGCTCATATCTCGAAAACAGTTACTCCTATCAATTTTTATCTTTTTACTAAAATTCAAGACGATAAAATTTCCTACAAAATAGTTATTTGCATTTTTTATGTAGGACTAACCATAAGCGAGATATAAGATTGAAAATAATTAATATTTAAAAAAGAAGTGCTTTAACAGAAAATGTCTTGTAATTTAAAATACACTTAATTTATTAGGTCCAATACTTTATTAAAAAAAAAGGGGGTGACATATAAGTCACTGAAGTCTTCAGGGTCGATTTTAAATGCTGCATTTTCGTCTTCGTCTCAAACATTGAAAACTGAATTACATTTTTGTTCTTAAACGGTAACAGTTTTTACTTTGGTTTTTTGCTTATATCTCGAAAACAGTTACTCCTATCATTTTTTATCTTTCTTTCAAAATTAAAGCTAATAACATTTCCTACAAAATAGTTATTTGCATTTTTCTTGTAGGACCAACCATAAGCGAGTATAGAGTTGGATATAAATAATATTTAACAAAAATTTGCTTTAAAATAAAATGTTTGAAAAACTGAAATTAAACTAAATTAATTGTGTCTAACACTTTAGTAGAGAAAAAAGAAAAAGACATAAAAGTCACCAAAGTCTTCAGAATCGTTTTTAGTCGTCATATTAATAACAATTACATTAATAATAATAATACTAATAGTACTAAATCTGCTTATATGCAAGCGCTTTATTAAGGTAACAGTTTTTTGGTTTCTTGCTTATATCTCGAAAACAGTTACTCCTATGAATTTTTGTCTTTTTTTCAAAATTAAAGCTGATAAAATACTCTACAAAATAGTTATTTGCATTTTTCTTGTAGGACCAACCATAAGCGAGTATAGAGTTGGATATAAATAATATTTAACAAAAATTTGCTTTAAAATAAAATGTTTGAAAAACTGAAATTAAACTAATTTAACTGTGTCTAACACTTTAGTAGAGAAAAAAGGAAAAGACATAAAAGTCACTAAAGGTTTCAGAGTTGTCTTTAGTTGTCATATTAATAACAATAACATTAATAATAATAATACTAATAGTACTAAATTTGCTTATATGCAAACGCTTAATTAAGGTAACAGTGTTTTGGTTTCTTGCTTATATCTCGAAAACAGTTACTCCTATCAATTTTTATCTTTTTACTAAAATTCAAGCTGATAAAATTTCCTACAAAATAGTTATTTGCATTTTTTATGTAAGACTAACCATAAGCGAGATATATGATTGAAAATAATTAATATTTAAAAAAAAAGTGCTTTAACAGAAAATGTCTTGTGATTTAAAATACACTTAATTTATTGGGTCCAATACTTTATTAGAAGAAAAAGGAAGTGACATAAAAATCACTGAAGTCTTCAGAGTCGTTTTTAAATGCTGCAGTTTCGTCTTCGTCTCAAACATTGAAAACCGAATTACATTTTTGTTCAGTAACAGTCACAGTTTTCTTATTGGTTTTTTGCTTATATCTCGAAAACAGTTACTCCTATTAATTTTTATCTTTTTTTCAAAATTAAAGCTGATAAAATTTCCTACAAAATAGTTATTTGCATTTTTCTTGTAGGACCAACCATAAGCGAGTTATAGAGTTGGATATAAATAATATTTAACAAAAATTTGTTTTAAAATAAAATGTTTGAAAAACTGAAATTAAACTAATTTAATTGTGTCTAACACTTTAGTAGAGGAAAAAGAAGAAGACAAGAAAGACAGAAATTCATAGGAGTAACTGTTTTCGAGATATAAGCAAGAAACCAAAAAACTGTTACCTTAATAAAGCGCTTGCATATAAGCAGATTTAGTACTATTAGTATTATTATTATTAATGTTATTGTTATTAATATGACGACTAAAAACGATTTTGAAGACTTTGGTGACTTTTATGTCTTTTTCTTTTTTCTCTACTAAAGTGTTAGACACAATTAATTTAGTTTAATTTCAGTATTTCAAACATTTTATTTTTAAGCAAGTTTTTGTTAAATATTATTTATATCCAACTTTATAACTCGCTTATGGTTGGTCCTACAAGAAAAATGCAAATAACTATTTTGTAGGAAATGTTATCAGCTTTAATTTTGGAAGAAAGATAAAAATTGATAGGAGTAACTGTTTTTGAGATATAAGCAAAAAACCAAAGTAAAAACTGTTACCGTTTCAGAACAAAAATGTAATTCAGTATTCAATGTTTGAGACGAAGACGAAAATGCAGCATTTAAAATCGACTCTGAAGACTTCAGTGACTTATTTGTCACTCCCTTTTTTTTTTAATAAAGTATTGGACCTAATAAATTAAGTGTATTTTAAATCACAAGACATTTTTTGTTAAAGCACTTCTTTTTTAAATATTAATTATTTTCAATCTTATATCTCGCTTATGGTTAGTCCTACATAAAAAATGCAAATAATTATTTTGTAGGAAATTTTATCAGCTTGAATTTTAGTAAAAAGATAAAAGTTGATAGGAGTAACTGTTTTCGAGATATGAGCAAGAAACCAAAACACTGTTACCTTAATTAAGCGTTTGCATATAAGCAAATTTAGTACTATTAGTATTATTATTATTAATGTTATTGTTATTAATATGACTATTAAAGACAACTTTGAAACCTTTAGTGACTTTTATGTCTTCTTCTTTTTCCTCTACTAAAGTGTTAGACACAATTAAATTAGTTTAATTTCAGTTTTTCAAACATTTTATTTTAAAGCAAATTTTTGATAAATATTATTTATATCCAACTCTATAACTCGCTTATGGTTGGTCCTACAAGAAAAATGCAAATAACTATTTTATAGGAAATTTTATCAGCTTTAATTTTGACAGAAAGATAAAAATTGATAGGAGTAACTGTTTTCGAGATATAAGCAAAAAACCAATAAGAAAACTGTGACTGTTACTGAACAAAAATGTAATTCAGTTTTCAATGTTTGAGACGAAGACGAAACTGCAGCATTTAAAAACGACTCTGAAGACTTTAGTGACTTTTATGTCACTTCCTTTTTCTTCTAATAAAGTATTGGACCCAATAAATTAAGTGTATTTTAAATCACAAGACATTTTCTGTTAAAGCACTTTTTTTTTAAATATTAATTATTTTCAATCATATATCTCGCTTATGGTTAGCCCTACATGAAAAATGCAAATAACTATTTTATAGGAAATTTTATCAGCTAGAATTTTAGTAAAAAGATAAAAATTGATAGGAGTAACTGTTTTCGAGATATAAGCAAGAAACCAAAACACTGTTACCTTAATTAAGCGTTTGCATATAAGCAAATTTAGTACTAATAGTATTATTATTATTAATGTTATTGTTATTAATATGACAACTAAAGACAACTCTGAAACCTTTAGTGACTTTTATGTCTTTTTCTTTTTCCTCTACTAAAGTGTTAGACACAATTAAATTAGTTTAATTTCAGTTTTTCAAACATTTTATTTTAAAGCAAATTTTTGTTAAAAAGTATTTATATCCAACTCTATAACTCGCTTATGGTTGGTCCTACAAGAAAAATGCAAATAACTATTTTGTAGGAAATTTTATCAGCTTTAATTTTGAAAAAAAGACAAAAATTCATAGAAGTAACTGTTTTCGAGATATAAGCAAGAAACCAAAAAACTGTTACCTTAATAAAGCGCTTGCATATAAGCAGATTTAGTACTATTAGTAATATTATTATTAATGTTATTGTTATTAATATGACGACTAAAAACGATTCTGGATACTTTGGTGACTTTTATGTCTTTTTCTTTTTTCTCTACTAAAGTGTTAGACACAATTAATTTAGTTTAATTTCAGTATTTCAAACATTTTATTTTTAAGCAAGTTTTTGTTAAATATTATTTCTATCCAACTTTATAACTCGCTTATGGTTGGTCCCACAAGAAAAATGCAAATAACTATTTTGTAGGAAATGTTATCAGCTTTAATTTTGAAAAAAAGATAAAAATTGATAGGAGTAACTGTTTTCGAGATATGAGCAAGAAACCAAAACACTGTTACCTTAATTAAGCGTTTGCATATAAGCAAATTTAGTACTATTAGTATTATTATTATTAATGTTATTGTTATTAATATGACGATTAAAGACAACTTTGAAACCTTTAGTGACTTTTATGTTTTCTTCTTTTTCCTCTACTAAAGTGTTAGACACAATTAAATTAGTTTAATTTCAGTTTTTCAAACATTTTATTTTAAAGCAAATTTTTGTTAAATATTATTTATATCCAACTCTATAACTCGCTTATGGTTGGTCCTACAAGAAAAATGCAAATATTTATTTTGTAGGAAATTTTATCAGCTTTAATTTTGACAGAAAGATAAAAATTGATAGGAGTAACTGTTTTCGAGATATAAGCAAAAAACCAATAAGAAAACTGTGACTGTTACTGAACAAAAATGTAATTCAGTTTTCAATGTTTGAGACGAAGACGAAACTGCAGCATTTAAAAACGACTCTGAAGACTTCAGTGACTTTTATGTCACTTCCTTTTTCTTCTAATAAAGTATTGGACCCAATAAATTAAGTGTATTTTAAATCACAAGACATTTTCTGTTAAAGCACTTTTTTTTTAAATATTAATTATTTTCAATCATATATCTCGCTTATGGTTAGCCCTACATGAAAAATGCAAATAACTATTTTATAGGAAATTTTATCAGCTTGAATTTTAGTAAAAAGATAAAAATTGATAGGAGTAACTGTTTTCGAGATATAAGCAAGAAACCAAAACACTGTTACCTTAATTAAGCGTTTGTATATAAGCAAATTTAGTACTATTAGTATTATTATTATTAATGTTCATGTTATTAATATGACAACTAAAGACAACTCTGAAACCTTTAGTGACTTTTATGTCTTTTCCTTTTTCCTCTACTAAAGTGTTAGACACAATTAAATTAGTTTAATTTCAGTTTTTCAAACATTTTATTTTAAAGCAAATTTTTGTTAAAAATTATTTATATCCAACTCTATAACTCGCTTATGGTTGGTCCTACAAGAAAAATGCAAATAACTATTTTGTAGGAAATTTTATCAGCTTTAATTTTGAAAAAAAGACAAAAATTCATAGGAGTAACTGTTTTCGAGATATAAGCAAGAAACCAAAAAACTGTTACCTTAATAAAGCGCTTGCATATAAGCAGATTTAGTACTATTAGTATTATTATTATTAATGTTATTGTTATTAATATGACGACTAAAAACGATTCTAAAGACTTTGGTGACTTTTATGTCTTTTTCTTTTTTCTCTACTAAAGTGTTAGACACAATTAATTTAGTTTAATTTCAGTATTTCAAACATTTTATTTTTAAGCAAGTTTTTGTTAAATATTATTTATATCCAACTTTATAACTCGCTTATGGTTGGTCCCACAAGAAAAATGCAAATAACTATTTTGTAGGAAATGTTATCAGCTTTAATTTTGAAAAAAAGATAAAAATTGATAGGAGTAACTGTTTTCGAGATATGAGCAAGAAACCAAAATACTGTTACCTTAATTAAGCGTTTGCATATAAGCAAATTTAGTACTATTAGTATTATTATTATTAATGTTATTGTTATTAATATGACGATTAAAGACAACTTTGAAACCTTTAGTGACTTTTATGTCTTCTTCTTTTTCCTCTACTAAAGTGTTAGACACAATTAAATTAGTTTAATTTCAGTTTTTCAAACATTTTATTTTAAAGCAAATTTTTGTTAAATATTATTTATATCCAACTCTATAACTCGCTTATGGTTGGTCCTACAAGAAAAATGCAAATATTTATTTTGTAGGAAATTTTATCAGCTTTAATTTTGACAGAAAGATAAAAATTGATAGGAGTAACTGTTTTCGAGATATAAGCAAAAAACCAATAAGAAAACTGTGACTGTTACTGAACAAAAATGTAATTCAGTTTTCAATGTTTGAGACGAAGACGAAACTGCAGCATTTAAAAACGACTCTGAAGACTTCAGTGACTTTTATGTCACTTCCTTTTTCTTCTAATAAAGTATTGGACCCAATAAATTAAGTGTATTTTAAATCACAAGACATTTTCTGTTAAAGCACTTTTTTTTTAAATATTAATTATTTTCAATCATATATCTCGCTTATGGTTAGTCCTACATGAAAAATGCAAATAACTATTTTGTAGCAAATTTTATCAGCTTGAATTTTAGTAAAAAGATAAAAATTGATAGGAGTAACTGTTTTCGAGATATAAGCAAGAAACCAAAACACTGTTACCTTAATTAAGCGTTTGCATATAAGCAAATTTAGAACTATTAGTATTATTATTATTAATGTTATTGTTATTAATATGACAACTAAAAACAACTCTGAAACCTTTAGTGACTTTTATGTCTTTTCCTTTTTCCTCTACTAAAGTGTTAGACACAATTAAATTAGTTTAATTTCAGTTTTTCAAACATTTTATTTTAAAGCAAATTTTTGTTAAATATTATTTATATCCAACTCTATAACTCGCTTATGGTTGGTCCTACAAGAAAAATGCAAATATTTATTTTGTAGGAAATTTTATCAGCTTTAATTTTAGTAAAAAGATAAAAATTGATAGGAGTAACTGTTTTCGAGATATAAGCAAGAAACCAAAACACTGTTACCTTAATTAAGCGTTTGCATATAAGCAAATTTAGTACTATTAGTATTATTATTATTAATGTTATTGTTATTAATATGACAACTAAAGACAACTCTGAAACCTTTAGTGACTTTTATGTCATTTCCTTTTTCCTCTACTAAAGTGTTAGACACAATTAAATTAGTTTAATTTCAGTTTTTCAAACATTTTATTTTAAAGCAAATTTTTGTTAAAAATTATTTATATCCAACTCTATAACTCGCTTATGGTTGGTCCTACAAGAAAAATGCAAATAACTATTTTGTAGGAAATTTTATCAGCTTTAATTTTGAAAAAAAGACAAAAATTCATAGGAGTAACTGTTTTCGAGATATAAGCAAGAAACCAAAAAACTGTTACCTTAATAAAGCGCTTGCATATAAGCAGATTTAGTACTATTAGTATTATTATTATTAATGTTATTGTTATTAATATGACGACTAAAAACGATTTTGAAGACTTTGGTGACTTTTATGTCTTTTTGTTTTTTCTCAACTAAAGTGTTAGATAGACACAATTAATTTAGTTTAATTTCAGTATTTCAAACATTTTATTTTTAAGCAAGTTTTTGTTAAATATTATTTATATCCAACTTTATAACTCGCTTATGGTTGGTCCTACAAGAAAAATGCAAATAACTATTTTGTAGGAAATGTTATCAGCTTTAATTTTGAAAGAAAGATAAAAATTGATAGGAGTAACTGTTTTCGAGATATAAGCAAAAAACCAATGTAAAAACTGTTAACGTTTCAGAACAAAAATGTAATTCAGTTTTCAATGTTTAAGACGAAGACGAAAATGCAGCATTTAAAATCGACTCTAAAGACTTCAGTGACTTATATGTCACCCCCTTTTTTTCTAATAAAGTATTGGACCTAATAAATTAAGTGTATTTTAAATCACAAGACATTTTCTGTTAAAGCACTTCTTTTTTAAATATTAATTATTTTCAATCTTATATCTCGCTTATGGTTAGTCCTACATAAAAAATGCAAATAATTATTTTGTAGGAAATTTTATCAGCTTGAATTTTAGTAAAAAGATAAAAGTTGATAGGAGTAACTGTTTTCGAGATATGAGCAAGAAACCAAAACACTGTTACCTTAATTAAGCGTTTGCATATTAGCAAATTTAGTACTATTAGTATTATTATTATTAATGTTATTGTTATTAATATGACGATTAAAGACAACTTTGAAACCTTTAGTGACTTTTACGTCTTCTTCTTTTTCCTCTACTAAAGTGTTAGACACAATTAAATTAGTTTAATTTCAGTTTTTCAAACATTTTATTTTAAAGCAAATTTTTGTTAAATATTATTTATATCCAACTCTATAACTCGCTTATGGTTGGTCGTACAAGAAAAATGCAAATAACTATTTTGTAGGAAATTTTATCAGCTTTAATTTTGAAAGAAAGATAAAAATTGATAGGAGTAACTGTTTTCGAGATATAAGCAAAAAACCAATAAGAAAACTGAGACTGTTACTGAACAAAAATGTAATTCGGTTTTCAATGTTTGAGACGAAGACGAAACTGCAGCATTTAAAAACGACTCTGAAGACTTCATTGACTTTTATGTCACATCCTTTTTCTTCTAATAAAGTATTGAACCCAATAAATTAAGTGTATTTTAAATCACAAGACATTTTCTGTTAAAGCACTTTTTTTTTAAATATTAATTATTTTCAATCATATATCTCGCTTATGGTTAGTCCTACATGAAAAATGCAAATAACTATTTTGTAGGAAATTTTATCAGCTTGAATTTTAGTAAAAAGATAAAAATTGATAGGAGTAACTGTTTTCGAGATATAAGCAAGAAACCAAATCACTGTTACCTTAATTAAGCGTTTGCATATAAGCAAATTTAGTACTATTAGTATTATTATTATTAATGTTATTGTTATTAATATGACAACTAAAGACAACTCTGAAACCTTTAGTGACTTTTATGTTTTTTCGTTTTTTCTCTACTAAAGTGTTAGACACAGTAAAATTAGTTTAATTTCAGTTTTTCAAACATTTTATTTTAAAGCAAATTTTTGTTAAATATTATTTATATCCAACTCTATAACTCGCTTATGGTTGGTCCTACAAGAAAAATGCAAATAACTATTTTGTAGAATATTTTATCAGCTTTGATTTTGAAAGAAAGACAAAAATTCATAGGAGTAACTGTTTTCGAGATATAAGCAAGAAACCAAAAAACTGTTACCTTAATAAAGCGCTTGCATATAAGCAGATTTAGTACTATTAGTATTATTATTATTAATGTTATTGTTATTAATATGACGACTAAAAACGATTCTGAAGACTTTGGTGACTTTTATGTCTTTTTCTTTTTTCTCTACTAAAGTGTTAGACACAATTAATTTAGTTTAATTTCAGTATTTCAAACATTTTATTTTTAAGCAAGTTTTTGTTAAATATTATTTATATCCAACTTTATAACTCGCTTATGGTTGGTCCTACAAGAAAAATGCAAATAACTATTTTGTAGGAAATGTTATCAGCTTTAATTTTGAAAGAAAGATAAAAATTGATAGGAGTAACTGTTTTCGAGATATAAGCAAAAAACCAAAGTAAAAACTGTTACCGTTTCAGAACAAAAATATAATTCAGTTTTCAATGTTTGAGACGAAGACGAAAATGCAGCATTTAAAATCGACTCTGAAGACTTCAGTGACTTATATGTCACCCCCTTTTTTTCAAATAAAGTATTGGACCTAATAAATTAAGTGTATTTTAAATCACAAGACATTTTCTGTTAAAGCACTTCTTTTTTAAATATTAATTATTTTCAATCTTATATCTCGCTTATGGTTAGTCCTACATAAAAAATGCAAATAATTATTTTGTAGGAAATTTTATCAGCTTGAATTTTAGTAAAAAGATAAAAATTGATAGGAGTAACTGTTTTCGAGATATGAGCAAGAAACCAAAACACTGTTACCTTAATTAAGCGTTTGCATATAAGCAAATTTAGTACTATTAGTATTATTATTATTAATGTTATTGTTATTAATATGACGATTAAAGACAACTTTGAAACCTTTAGTGACTTTTATGTCTTCTTCTTTTTCCTCTACTAAAGTGTTAGACACAATTAAATTAGTTTAATTTCAGTTTTTCAAACATTTTATTTTAAAGCAAATTTTTGTTAAATATTATTTATATCCAACTCTATAACTCGCTTATGGTTGGTCCTACAAGAAAAATGCAAATAACTATTTTGTAGGAAATTTTATCAGCTTTAATTTTGAAAAAAAGATAAAAATTGATAGGAGTAACTGTTTTCGAGATATAAGCAAGAAACCAAAAAACTGTTACCTTAATAATGCGCTTGCATATAAGCAGATTTAGTACTATTAGTATTATTATTAATAATGTTATTGTTATTAATATGACGACTAAAAACGATTCTGAAGACTTTGGTGACTTTTATGTCTTTTTCTTTTGTCTCTACTAAAGTGTTAGACTCAATTAATTTAGTTTAATTTCGGTTTTTCAAACATTTTATTTAAAGCAAATTTTTGTTAAATATTATTTATATCCAACTCTATAACTCGCTTATGGTTGGTCCTACAAGAAAAATGCAAACAACTATTTTGTAGGAAGCTTTATCAGCTTTAATTTTAAAAGAAAGATAAAAATTGATAGGAGTAACTGTTTTCGAGATATAAGCAAAAAACCAATAAGAAAACTGTAACAGTTACTGAACAAAAATGTAATTCAGTTTTCAATGTTTGAGACGAAGACGAAAATGCAGCATTTACAAACGACTCTAAAGACTTCAGCGACCTTTCTGTCACCTCTTTTTTCTTCTAATAAAGTATTGGACCCAATAAATTAAGTGTATTTTAAATCACAAGACATTTTCTGTTGAAGCACTTTTTTTTAAATTTTAATTATTTTCAAACTTATATCTCGCTTATGGTTAGTCCTACATTAAAAATGCAATTAACTATTTTGTAGAAAATTTTATCAGCTTTAATTTTAGTAAAAAGATAAAAATTGATAGGAGTAACTGTTTTAGAGATATAAGCAAGAAACCAAAACACTGTTACCTTAATTAAGCGTTTGCATATAAGCAAATTTAGTACTATTAGTATTATTATTATTAATGTTATTGTTATTAATATGACGACTAAAAACGATTCTAAAGACTTTGGTGACTTTTATGTCTTTTTCTTTTTTCTCTACTAAAGTGTTAGACACAATTAATTTAGTTTAATTTCAGTATTTCAAACATTTTATTTATAAGCAAGTTTTTGTTAAATATTATTTATATCCAACTCTATAACTCGTTTATGGTTGGTCCTACAAGAAAAATGCAAATAACTATTTTGTAGGAAATTTTATCAGCTTTAATTTTGAAAAAAAGACAAAAATTCATAGGAGTAACTGTTTTCGAGATATAAGCAAGAAACCAAAAAACTGTTACCTTAATAAAGCGCTTGCATATAAGCAGATTTAGTACTATTAGTATTATTATTATTAATGTTATTGTTATTAATATGACGACTAAAAACGATTCTGAAGACTTTGGTGACTTTTATGTCTTTTTCTTTTTTCTCTACTAAAGTGTTAGACTCAATTAATTTAGTTTAATTTCAGTATTTCAAACATTTTATTTTTAAGCAAGTTTTTGTTAAATATTATTTATATCCAACTTTATAACTCGCTTATGGTTGGTCCTACAAGAAAAATGTAAATAACTATTTTGTAGGAAATGTTATCAGCTTTAATTTTGAAAGAAAGATAAAAATTGATAGGAGTAACTGTTTTCGAGATATAAGCAAAAAACTAAAGTAAAAACTGTTACCGTTTCAGAACAAAAATATAATTCAGTTTTCAATGTTTAAGACGAAGACGAAAATGCAGCATTTAAAATCGACTCTGAAGACTTCAGTGACTTATATGTCACCCCCTTTTTTTCTAATAAAGTATTAGACCTAATAAATTAAGTGTATTTTAAATCACAAGACATTTTCTGTTAAAGCACTTCTTTTTTAAATATTAATTATTTTCAATCTTATATCTCGCTTATGGTTAGTCCTACATAAAAAATGCAAATAACTATTTTGTAGGAAATTTTATCTGCTTGAATTTTAGTAAAAAGATAAAAATTGATAGGAGTAACTGTTTTCGAGATATGAGCAAGAAACCAAAACACTGTTACCTTAATTAAGCGTTTGCATATAAGCAAATTTAGTACTATTAGTATTATTATTATTAATGTTATTGTTATTAATATGACGATTAAAGACAATTTTGAATCCTTTAGTGACTTTTATGTCTTCTTCTTTTTCCTCTACTAAAGTGTTAGACACAATTAAATTAGTTTAATTTCAGTATTTCAAACATTTTATTTTAAAGCAAATTTTTGTTAAATATTATTTATATCCAACTCTATAACTCGCTTATGGTTGGTCCTACAAGAAAAATGCAAATAACTATTTTGTAGGAAATTTTATCAGCTTTAATTTTGACAGAAAGATAAAAATTGATAGGAGTAACGGTTTTCGAGATATAAGCAAAAAACCAATAAGAAAACTGTGACTGTTACTGAACAAAAATGTAATTCAGTTTTCAATGTTTGAGACGAAGACGAAAATGCAGCATTTACAAACGACTCTAAAGACTTCAGTGACCTTTCTGTCACCTCTTTTTTCTTCTAATAAAGTATTGGACCCAATAAATTAAGTGTATTTTAAATCACAAGACATTTTCTGTTGAAGCACTTTTTTTTAAATTTTAATTATTTTCAAACTTATATCTCGCTTATGGTTAGTCCTACATTAAAAATGCAATTAACTATTTTGTAGGAAATTTTATCAGCTATAATTTTAGTAAAAAGATAAAAATTGATAGGAGTAACTGTTTTCGAGATATAAGCAAGAAACCAAAACACTGTTACCTTAATTAAGCGTTTGCATATAAGCAAATTTAGTACTATTAGTTTTATTATTATTAATGTTATTGTTATTAATATGACAACTAAAGACAACTTTGAAACCTTTAGTGACTTTTATGTCTTCTTCTTTTTCCTCTACTAAAGTGTTAGACACAATTAAATTAGTTTAATTTCAGTTTTTCAAACATTTTATTTTAAAGCAAATTTTTGTTAAATATTATTTATATCCAACTCTATAACTCGCTTATGGTTGGTCCTACAAGAAAAATGCAAATAACTATTTTGTAGGAAATTTTATCAGCTTTAATTTTGAAAAAAAGACAAAAATTTATAGGAGTAACTGTTTTCGAGATATAAGCAAGAAACCAAAAAACTGTTACCTTAATAAAGCGCTTGCATATAAGCAGATTTAGTACTATTAGTATTATTATTATTAATGTTATTGTTATTAATATGACGACTAAAAACGATTCTGAAGACTTTGGTGACTTTTATGTCTTTTTCTTTTTTCTCTACTAAAGTGTTAGACTCAATTAATTTAGTTTAATTTCGGTTTTTCAAACATTTTATTTAAAGCAAATTTTTGTTAAATATTATTTATATCCAACTCTATAACTCGCTTATGGTTGGTCCTACAAGAAAAATGCAAACAACTATTTTGTAGGAAGCTTTATCAGCTTTAATTTTAAAAGAAAGATAAAAATTGATAGGAGTAACTGTTTTCGAGATATAAGCAAAAAACCAATAAAAAAACTGTAACAGTTACTGAACAAAAATGTAATTCAGTTTTCAATGTTTGAGACGAAGACGAAAATGCAGCATTTACAAACGACTCTAAAGACTTCAGTGACCTTTCTGTCACCTCTTTTTTCTTCTAATAAAGTATTGGACCCAATAAATTAAGTGTATTTTAAATCACAAGACATTTTCTGTTGAAGCACTTTTTTTTAAATTTTAATTATTTTCAAACTTATATCTCGCTTATGGTTAGTCCTACATTAAAAATGCAATTAACTATTGTGTAGGAAATTTTATCAGCTTTAATTTTAGTAAAAAGATAAAAATTGATAGGAGTAACTGTTTTCGAGATATAAGCAAGAAACCAAAACACTGTTACCTTAATTAAGCGTTTGCATATAAGCAAATTTAGTACTATTAGTATTATTATTATTAATGTTATTGTTATTAATATTACGATTAAAGACAACTTTGAAACCTTTAGTGACTTTTATGTCTTCTTCTTTTTCCTCTACTAAAGTGTTAGACACAATTAAATTAGTTTAATTTCAGTTTTTCAAACATTTTATTTTAAAGCAAATTTTTGTTAAATATTATTTATATCCAACTCTATAACTCGCTTATGGTTGGTCCTACAAGAAAAATGCAAATAACTATTTTGTAGGAAATTTTATCAGCTTTAATTTTGAAAAAAAGATAAAAATTGATAGGAGTAACTGTTTTCGAGATATAAGCAAAAAACCAATAAGAAAACTGTGACTGTTACTGAACAAAAATGTAATTCGGTTTTCAATGTTTGAGACGAAGACGAAACTGCAGCATTTAAAAACGACTCTGAAGACTTCAGTGACTTTTATGTCACTTCCTTTTTTTTCTAATAAAGTATTGGACCCAATAAATTAAGTGTATTTTAAATCACAAGACATTTTCTGTTAAAGCACTTTTTTTTAAATATTAATTGTTTTCAATCATATATCTCGCTTATGGTTAGTCCTACATGAAAAATGCAAATAACTATTTTGTAGGAAATTTTATCAGCTTGAATTTTAGTAAAAAGATAAAAATTGATAGGAGTAACTGTTTTCGAGATATAAGCAAGAAACCAAAACACTGTTACCTTAATTAAGCGTTTGCATATAAGCAAATTTAGTACTATTAGTATTATTATTAATAATGTTATTGTTATTAATATGACAACTAAAGACAACTCTGAAACCTTTAGTGACTTTTATGTCTTTTCCTTTTTTCTCTACTAAAGTGTTAGACAGTTAAATTAGTTTAATTTCAGTTTTTCAAACATTTCATTTTAAAGCAAATTTTTGTTAAATATTATTTATATCCAACTCTATAACTCGCTTATGGTTGGTCCTACAAGAAAAATGCGAATAACTATTTTGTAGAATATTTTATCAGCTTTAATTTTGAAAGAAAGACAAAAATTCATAGGAGTAACTGTTTTCGAGATATAAGCAAGAAACCAAAAAACTGTTACCTTAATAAAGCGCTTGCATATAAGCAGATTTAGTACTATTAGTATTATTATTATTAATGTTATTGTTATTAATATGACGACTAAAAACGATTCTGAAGACTTTGGTGACTTTTATGTCTTTTTCTTTTTTCTCTACTAAAGTGTTAGACACAATTAATTTAGTTTAATTTCAGTATTTCAAACATTTTATTTTTAAGCAAGTTTTTGTTAAATATTATTTATATCCAACTTTATAACTCGCTTATGGTTGGTCCTACAAGAAAAATGCAAATAACTATTTTGTAGGAAATGTTATCAGCTTTAATTTTGAAAGAAAGATAAAAATTGATAGGAGTAACTGTTTTCGAGATATAAGCAAGAAACCAAAAAAATGTTACGTTAATTATGCGTTTGCATATAAGCAAATTTAGTACTATTAGTATTATTATTATTAATGTTATTGTTATTAATATGACGACTAAAGACGACTCTGACACATTTAGTGACTTTTATGTCTTCTCCTTTTTCCTCTACTAAAGTGTTAGACACAATTAATTTAGTTTAATTCCGGTTTTTCAAGCATTTTATTTTAAAGCAAATTTTTGTTAAATATTATTTATATCCAACTCTATAACTCTTTTATGCTTGGTCCTACAAGAAAAATGTAAATAACTATTTTGTTGGAAATTTTATCAGCTTTAATTTTGAAAGAAAGATAAAATTTGAAAGGAGTAACTGTTTTCGAGATATAAGCAAAAAACCAATAAGAAAACTGTAACTGTTACTGAACAAAAATGTAATTCAGTTTTCAATGTTTGAGACGAAGTCAAAAATGCAGCATTTAAAAACGACTCTGAAGACTTCAGTGATTTTTATGTCACCTCCTTTTTCTTCTAATAAAGTATTGGACCCAACAATTTAAGTGTATTTTAAATCACAAGACATTTTCTGTTAAAACACTTTTTTTTAATTAATAATTATTTTCAAACTTATATCTCGCTTATGGTTAGTTCTACATGAAAAATGCAAATAACTATTTTGTAGGAAATTTTATCAGCTTGAATTTTAGTAAAAAGATAAAAATTGATAGGAGTATTGATAAGCAAATTTAGTACTACTAGTATTGTTATTATAAATGTTATTGTTATTAATATGACGACTAAAGACAACTTTAAGACTTTAGTGACTTTTATGTCTCCTCCTTTTTCCTCTACTAAAGTGTTAGACACAATTAATTTAGTTTAATTTCGGTTTTTCAAACATTTTATTTTAAAGCAAATTTTTGTTAAATATTAAAAACTATAAAATGGCTTAGATTGCCTAAAAACACAGATCACACATGATCTTTTGCATAAAAATGAGAAAACGCTCATGTAACACACAAAATAAGCTCCATTTTTCCTTTTTAAAAGTATTATTATTATTATTACTTTTGTTACTATTACTATTATTATTATTATTATTATTATTATTGTTATTATTATTATTATTATTATTATTATTATTATTATTATTATTATTATTATTATTATTATTATTATTATTATTAAAAACTTATATTAAACAGACAGAAAACGTCGTATTCTGACACAACTTAAAACACAGATCACACATGATCTTTTGCATAGAAATGAGAAAACGCTCATATAACACAAAATAAGCTTCATTTTGGCTTAGAAAACTAAGCTTACTTTTACTACTACTATTATTTTTATTTTTATTATTATTATTATTATTACTATTATTTTTATTATTATTATTACTATTATTATTATTATTATTATTATTATTATTATTATTATTATTATTATTATTAATATTATTATTATTAAAGACCGATTATAACTTTTGTATAGTAAATGTTTTTATACCAGTTTTAAAATGAGTTATTAATTTTAGACAATTTCTTGCCTAAAAACACAGATCACAGATGATCACTTGCATAGAAATGAGAAAACGCTCAGATAACACAAAATAAGCATCATTTTTGCTTAGAAAAACTAAGCTTTAATTTAGAAAGAAATTTATTATTATAAGTATTATTATCATTATTATTATTATTATTATTATTATTATTATTATTATTATTATTGTTTCTTTTATTACTATTGTTATTATTATTATTATTATTATTATTATTATTATTAACTTTTGTATAGTAAATGTTTTTATACCAGTTTTAAAATGAGTTATTAATTTTATTCAATTTCTTGCCTAAAAACACAGATCACAGATGATCTCTTGCATAGAAATGAGAAAACGCTCATATAACACACAAAATATGCATCATTTTTGCTTAGAAAAACTAAGCTTTAATTTAGAAAGAAATTCATTATTATAAGTATTATTATCATTATTATTATTATTATTATTATTATTATTATTATTATTACTATTATTATTATTATTATTACTATTATTATTATTATTATTATTATTATTATTATTATTATTATTATTATTATTATTATTAACTTTTGTATAGTAAATGTTTTTATACCAGTTTTAAAATGAGTTATTAATTTTAGACAATTTCTTGCCTAAAAATACAGATCACAGATGATTTCTTGCATAGAAATGAGAAAGCGCTCATATAACACACAAAATAAGCTCCATTTTTGCTTAGAAAACTAAGCTTACTTTTATTTCTATTATTATTTTTATTATTATTATTATTATTATTATTATTATTATTATTATTATTATTATTATTATTATTATTATTATTATTATTGTTATTATTATTATTATTATTATTATTGTTATTATTATTATTATTATTAAAAACTTATATTAAACAGACAGAAAACGTCGTATTCTGACACAAAAAAACGAATTACGTTATAGACTTGACGAGAACGGCGTATCTCGGACTCTTATAGGACTCTTATAGGGTCAAAAATTATCAGTTTGGATTAAAACAAATTATTTTTGTTGACTCTCAGTCTGAATTGTTCATCAGTTCAAACAAAAACGGCTTACTTTAGACGATCTTTTGCTTTGAACAAGAAAACTTACATCGAA
This sequence comes from Tribolium castaneum, assembly GCF_031307605.1. Lineage (NCBI taxonomy): Eukaryota > Metazoa > Arthropoda > Insecta > Coleoptera > Tenebrionidae > Tribolium > Tribolium castaneum. The sequence goes on from NW_026986630.1 coordinate 1,168,224, forward strand.
CAGACTAAAAACGTATTAATCTGGCATAAAAGAGCAATTTATGTATCACTTTGGATAAAGGCAGCTAATCCTATTCGTTTCATTGCTTAAAATAGACAAAATTGTTAATAAATCTAACAAAAACGCTGTATTCTAGCACAAAATACTAATTACATTATAGTTTCGACGAGAATAGCTTATTTGGAATGATTCTATGCTTCCAAACGAGTAAATTTTTAATAAACAGATGCCAAACATCATGTTTTGTCCTATAAAGACATTTTATATTGCAGTTTGTATTAAAACAAAATATTTTCGTTGATTCTTTGTTAGAAGCAGCAAACCTAACATTAAAGAATCTGAAAACTTTGTATTCGGACACAAACCACCGAATTTTGTTTCAGTTTAGACAAAAACGGTTGATTTTCGACAATATTTTGCTTTGAACAAGAAAGCTTATATCAAACTGACTAAAAACGTCTTATTTTAGCACAAAACAAAAGATTTGCGTTATAGTCTTAAAGCTGATTCATGCCACAGTTCGGATAAAAACCAATTATTTTTGTTAATTCATTGTTACAAACAAGAAACCTTACATCAAAGAAACTGAAAACCCCTTATTTAGGCACAGAAATTCGAATTACGTTTCAGTCTGGACAAAAACTGCTTATTTTAGACGATCCTTTGTTTTGAACACGAAAACTTACATTAAAAAGATTAAAAACGTCTTATTCTGGCTGAAAACTGCAAATTATATATTACTCTAGATAAAAGCAATTTATCCTGATTACTCCTTTACTTAGAATAGAGTAAACTTGTATAAAACTTAATGAAAACTTTAAATTTCGTCTCAAAGAAATAATTTACGTTATAGTTTTGACCAGCACTGTTTATTTCAAACGAAATTATGATTCGAAACTAATGAACTTTTATGGGGCAGATGCAAAACCACATATTACCATATAAAGCGTTGTTTTAAAGCAAAGTATTACCTTTTGCAACAAGAAATTTCACGTCAAAGAAACTGAAAACTTCGTATCCATACATAAATATCTAATTACGTATCAGTTTAGGCAAATACAGCTTATTTTAAACGATTCCTTGCTATAAACAAGAAAGATTTTATCAAGCATATTGAAAACGTCTTATTCTCGAAAATAAGAGCAAATTATGTATCAGTTTTAACAAAAGCGGATTACTCCGTTTGATTCTATGCTTAGAGTAGAGTAAACTACTATAAAACGTAATGAAAACTCTATATTCAAGCTCAAAAGAACAAATTACGTTATAGTTTTAACAAAAAAAAATATTTCGGACGATTACATACTTCGAAGTAAGCAAACTTTAATTGAACATGTGCAAAAGCTAATACTTTGCTTTAAAATAATGATTTATGTGGTAATATGGTATTTTGCATCTGTCCTATAAAAGTTTACCCGTTTCGCTCCATTAAATCATTAGAAATAAATTATTTTGACACAACAACAACACAAATAATTTGTTTTTGTTTAAACTGTAACATAAGTCGCTTTTATAAAACGAACTAAGACGTTTGGCATCTGTTTAGTGAAAGTTTTCTCGTTTGGGAGCATAAAATCGTTTGAAATTAACAGTTCTGGTCAAAACTATTACGTAAATTATTTATTTGTATCACTTTAAAGATTTGCGTTATAGTCTTGACGAGAACTGTTAATTTCAAACGATTCTATGCTTTGAAACCACTATACTTTCACTGAACAGAGACAAAACGTTTGATTTCGCCTTTAAAAAACGATTTATGTCACAGTTTGGATTAAAACCAATGATTTTCGTTTATTTATTGTTACAAACAAGAAACCTTACATCAAAGAAACTGAAAATCTCTTATTCAGGCCCAGAAAATCAAATTACGTTTCAGTCTGGACACAAATTGCTTATTTTAGACGATTCTTTCTTTTGAACACGAAAACTTACATTAAAAAGATTAAAAACGTCTTATTCTGGCTCAAAACTGCAAATTATGTATTACTTTGGATAAAAGCAGTTTATCCTGATTACCCCTTTGCTTAGAATAGAGCAAACTTGTATAAAACTTAATGAAAACTTTAAATTTCGTCTCAAAGAAATAATTTACGTTATAGTTTTGACCAGAACTGTTAATTTCAAACGATTTTATGCCCCCAAACGAGAAAACTTTCACTAAACAGATGCCAAACGTCTTAGTTCGTTTTATAAAAACGACATGTTACAGTTTAAACAAAAAAATTATTTTCGTTGTTGTGTCAAAATAATTTATTTCGAATGATTCAATGGAGCGAAACGAGTAAACTTTTATAGGACAGATGCAAAATACCATATTACCACATAAATCGTTATTTTAAAGCAAAGTATTAGCTTTTGCACTTGTTCAATTAAAGTTTGCTTACTTCGAAATATGTAGTCGTCCGAAATAATTTTTTTTTGTCAAAACTATAACGTAATTTGTTCTTTTGAGCTTGAATATAGAGTTTTCATTACGTTTTATAGTAGTTTACTCTACTCTAAGCATAGAATCAAACAGAGTAATCCGCTTTTGTTAAAACTGATACATAATTTGCTCTTATTTTCGAGAATAAGACATTTTCAATATGTTTGATAAAATTTTTCTTGTTTATAGCAAGGAATCGTTTAAAATAAGCTGTATTTGCCTAAACTGATACGTAATTCGATATTTGTGCATGGATACGATGTTTTCAGTTTCTTTGACGTGAAATTTCTTGTTGCAAAAGGTAATACTTTGCTTTAAAACAACGCTTTATATGGTAATATGTGGTTTTGCATCTGCCCCATAAAAGTTCATTAGTTTCGAATCATAATTTCGTTTGAAATAACCAGTGCTGGTCAAAACTATAACGTAAATTATTTCTTTGAGACGAAATTTAAAGTTTTCATTAAGTTTTATACAAGTTTACTCTATTCTAAGTAAAGGAGTAATCAGGATAAATTGCTTTTATCTAGAGTAATATATAATTTGCAGTTTTCAGCCAGAATAAGACGTTTTTAATCTTTTTAATGTAAGTTTTCGTGTTCAAAACAAAGGATCGTCTAAAATAAGCAGTTTTTGTCCAGACTGAAACGTAATTCGAATTTCTGTGCCTAAATAAGGGGTTTTCAGTTTCTTTGATGTAAGGTTTCTTGTTTGTAACAATGAATTAACAAAAATAATTGGTTTTTATCCAAACTGTGGCATGAATCAGCTTTAAGACTATAACGCAAATCTTTTGTTTTGTGCTAAAATAAGACGTTTTTAGTCAGTTTGATATAAGCTTTCTTGTTCAAAGCAAAATATTGTCGAAAATCAACCGTTTTTGTATAAACTGAAACAAAATTCGGTGGTTTGTGTCCGAATACAAAGTTTTCAGATTCTTTAATGTTAGGTTTGCTGCTTCTAACAAAGAATCAACGAAAATATTTTGTTTTAATACAAACTGCAATATAAAATGTCTTTATAGGACAAAACATGATGTTTGGCATCTGTTTATTAAAAATTTACTCGTTTGGAAGCATAGAATCATTCCAAATAAGCTATTCTCGTCGAAACTATAATGTAATTAGTATTTTGTGCTAGAATACAGCGTTTTTGTTAGATTTATTAAAAATCTTGTCTATTTTAAGCAATGAAACGAATAGGATTAGCTGCCTTTATCCAAAGTGATACATAAATTGCTCTTTTATGCCAGATTAATACGTTTTTAGTCTGTTCGATGTAAGTTTTCTTGTTCAAAGCAAAAGATCGTCTAAAGTAAGCCGTTTTTGTTTGAACTGATGAACAATTCAGACTGAGAGTCAACAAAAATAATTTGTTTTAATCCAAACTGATAATTTTTGACCCTATAAGAGTCCTATAAGAGTCCGAGATACGCCGTTCTCGTCAAGTCTATAAAGTAATTCGTTTTTTTGTGTCAGAATACGACGTTTTCTGTCTGTTTAATATAAGTTTTTAATAATAATAATAATAATAACAATAATAATAATAATAATAATAACAATAATAATAATAATAATAATAATAATAATAATAATAATAATAATAATAATAATAATAATAATAATAAAAATAATAATAATAATAGTAATAATAATAATAATAATAATAGTAATAATAATAATAATAATAATAATAATAATAATAATAATAATAATAATAATGATAATAATACTTATAATAATGAATTTCTTTCTAAATTAAAGCTTAGTTTTTCTAAGCAAAAATGATGCTTATTTTGTGTGTTATATGAGCGTTTTCTCATTTCTATGCAAGAGATCATCTGTGATCTGTGTTTTTAGGCAAGAAATTGAATAAAATTAATAACTCATTTTAAAACTGGTATAAAAACATTTACTAAACAAAAGTTAATAATAATAATAATAATAATAATAATAATAATAATAATAATAATAATAATAATAATAATAATAATAATAATAATAGTAATAAAAGAAACAATAATAATAATAATAATAATAATAATAATAATAATAATGATAATAATACTTATAATAATAAATTTCTTTCTAAATTAAAGCTTAGTTTTTCTAAGCAAAAATGATGCTTATTTTGTGTTATCTGAGCGTTTTCTCATTTCTATGCAAGAGATCATCTGTGATCTGTGTTTTTAGGCAAGAAATTGTCTAAAATTAATAACTCATTTTAAAACTGGTATAAAAACATTTACTATACAAAAGTTATAATCGGTCTTTAATAATAATAATATTAATAATAATAATAATAATAATAATAATAATAATAATAATAATAATAATAATAATAGTAATAATAATAATAAAAATAATAGTAATAATAATAATAATAATAAAAATAAAAATAATAGTAGTAGTAAAAGTAAGCTTAGTTTTCTAAGCCAAAATGAAGCTTATTTTGTGTTATATGAGCGTTTTCTCATTTCTATGCAAAAGATCATGTGTGATCTGTGTTTTAAGTTGTGTCAGAATACGACGTTTTCTGACTGTTTAATATAAGTTTTTAATAATAATAATAATAATAATAATAATAATAATAATAATAATAACAATAATAATAATAATAATAATAATAATAATAATAATAATAATAATAGTAATAGTAACAAAAGTAATAATAATAATAATACTTTTAAAAAGGAAAAATGGAGCTTATTTTGTGTGTTACATGAGCGTTTTCTCATTTTTATGCAAAAGATCATGTGTGATCTGTGTTTTTAGGCAATCTAAGCCATTTTATAGTTTTTAATATTTAACAAAAATTTGCTTTAAAATAAAATGTTTGAAAAACCGAAATTAAACTAAATTAATTGTGTCTAACACTTTAGTAGAGGAAAAAGAAAAAGACATAAAAGTCACTAAAGGTTTCAGAGTTGTCTTTAGTTGTCATATTAATAACAATAACATTAATAATAATAATACTAATAGTACTAAATTTGCTTATATGCAAACGCTTAATTAAGGTAACAGTGTTTTGGTTTCTTGCTTATATCTCGAAAACAGTTACTCCTATCAATTTTTATCTTTTTCACCAAAATTAAAGGTGATAAAATTTCCTACAAAATAGTTATTTGCATTTTTCATGTAGAACTAACCATAAGCGAGATATAAGTTTGAAAATAATTATTAATTAAAAAAAAGTGTTTTAACAGAAAATGTCTTGTGATTTAAAATACACTTAATTTGTTGGGTCCAATACTTTATTAGAAGAAAAAGGAGGTGACATAAAAATAACTGAAGTCTTCAGAGTCGTTTTTAAATGCTGCATTTTTGACTTCGTCTCAAACATTGAAAACTGAATTACATTTTTGTTCAGTAACAGTTACAGTTTTCTTATTGGTTTTTTGCTTATATCTCAAAAACAGTTACTCCTATCAAATTTTATCTTTCTTTCAAAATTAAAGCTGATAAAATTTCCAACAAAATAGTTATTTACATTTTTCTTGTAGGACCAAGCATAAACGAGTTATAGAGTTGGATATAAATAATATTTAACAAAAATTTGCTTTAAAATAAAATGCTTGAAAAACCGGAATTAAACTAAATAAATTGTGTCTAACACTTTAGTAGAGGAAAAAGGAGAAGACATAAAAGTCACTAAATGTTTCAGAGTCGTTTTTAGTCGTCATATTAATAACAATAACATTAATAATAATAATACTAATAGTACTAAATTTGCTTATATGCAAACGCTTAATTAACGTAACATTTTTTTGGTTTCTTGCTTATATCTCGAAAACAGTTACTCCTATCAATTTTTATCTTTTTTTCAAAATTAAAGCTAATAAAATTTCCTACAAAATAGTTATTTGCATTTTTTTGTAGGACCAACCATAAACGAGTTATAGAGTTGGATAAATAATATTTAACAAAAATTTGCTTTAAAATAAAATGTTTGAAAAACCGAAATTAAATTAAATTAATTGAGTCTAACACTTTAGTAGAGGAAAAAGAAAAAGACATAAAAGTCACTAAAGGTTTCAGAGTTGTCTTTAGTTGTCATATTAATAACAATAACATTAATAATAATAATACTAATAGTACTAAATTTGCTTATATGCAAACGCTTAATTAAGGTAACAGTGTTTTGGTTTCTTGCTTATGTCTCGAAAACAGTTACTCCTATCAATTTTTATCTTTTTACTAAAATTCAAGCTGATAAAATTTCCTACAAAATAGTTATTTGCATTTTTCATGTAGGACTAACCATAAGCGAGATATATGATTGAAAATAATTAATATTTAAAGAAAAAGTGCTTTAACAGAAAATGTCTTGTGATTTAAAATACACTTAATTTATTGGGTCCAATACTTTATTAGAAGAAAAAGGAAGTGACATAAAAGTCACTGAAGTCTTCAGAGTCGTTTTTAAATGCTGCAGTTTCGTCTTCGTCTCAAACATTGAAAACTGAATTACATTTTTGTTCAGTAACAGTCACAGTTTTCTTATTGGTTTTTTGCTTATATCTCGAAAACAGTTACTCCTATCAATTTTTATCTTTCTATCAAAATTAAAGCTGATAAAATTTCCTACAAAATAGTTATTTGCATTTTTCTTGTAGGACCAACCATAAGCGAGTTATAGAGTTGGATATAAATAATATTTAACAAAAATTTGCTTTAAAATAAAATGTTTGAAAAACTGAAATTAAACTAATTTAATTGTGTCTAACACTTTAGTAGAGGAAAAAGAAGAAGACATAAAAGTCACTAAAGGTTTCAAAGTTGTCTTTAATCGTCATATTAATAACAATAACATTAATAATAATAATACAAATAGTACTAAATTTGCTTATATGCAAACGCTTAATTAAGGTAACAGTGTTTTGGTTTCTTGCTCATATCTCGAAAACAGTTACTCCTATCAATTTTTATCTTTTTACTAAAATTCAAGCTGATAAAATTTCCTACAAAATAGTTATTTGCATTTTTTATGTAGGACTAACCATAAGCGAGATATAAGATTGAAAATAATTAATATTTAAAAAAGAAGTGCTCTAACAGAAAATGTCTTGTGATTTAAAATACACTTAATTTATTAGGTCCAATACTTTATTAAAAAAAAAAAGGGGGTGACATATAAGTCACTGAAGTCTTCAGAGTCGATTTTAAATGCTGCATTTTCGTCTTCGTCTCAAACATTGAAAACTGAATTACATTTTTGTTCTGAAACGGTAACAGTTTTTACTTTGGTTTTTTGCTTATATCTCGAAAACAGTTACTCCTATCAATTTTTATCTTTTTTTCAAAATTAAAGCTGATAACATTTCCTACAAAATAGTTATTTGCATTTTTCTTGTAGGACCAACCATAAGCGAGTTATAAAGTTGGATATAAATAATATTTAACAAAAACTTGCTTAAAAATAAAATGTTTGAAATACTGAAATTAAACTAAATTAATTGTGTCTAACACTTTAGTAGAGAAAAAAGAAAAAGACATAAAAGTCACCAAAGTCTTCAGAATCGTTTTTAGTCGTCATATTAATAACAATAACATTAATAATAATAATACTAATAGTACTAAATCTGCTTATATGCAAGCGCTTTATTAAGGTAACAGTTTTTTGGTTTCTTGCTTATATCTCGAAAACAGTTACTCCTATGAATTTTTGTCTTTCTTTCAAAATTAAAGCTGATAAAATATTCTACAAAATAGTTATTTGCATTTTTCTTGTAGGACCAACCATAAGCGAGTTATAGAGTTGGATATAAATAATATTTAACAAAAATTTGCTTTAAAATAAAATGTTTGAAAAACTAAAATTAAACTAATTTAACTGTGTCTAACACTTTAGTAGAGAAAAAAGGAAAAGACATAAAAGTCACTAAAGGTTTCAGAGTTGTCTTTAGTTGTCATATTAATGACAATAACATTAATAATAATAATACTAATAGTACTAAATTTGCTTATATGCAAACGCTTAATTAAGGTAACAGTGTTTTGGTTTCTTGCTTATATCTCGAAAACAGTTACTCCTATCAATTTTTATCTTTTTACTAAAATTCAAGCTGATAAAATTTCCTACAAAATAGTTATTTGCATTTTTCATGTAGGACTAACAATAAGCGAGATATATGATTGAAAATAATTAATATTTAAAAAAAAAGTGCTTTAACAGAAAATGTCTTGTGATTTAAAATACACTTAATTTATTAGGTCCAATACTTTATTAAAAAAAAAAGGGGGTGACATATAAGTCACTGAAGTCTTCAGAGTCGATTTTAAATGCTGCATTTTTGTCTTCGTCTCAAACATTGAAAACTGAATTACATTTTTGTTCTGAAACGGTAACAGTTTTTACTTTGGTTTTTTGCTTATATCTCGAAAACAGTTACTCCTATCAATTTTTATCTTTCTTTCAAAATTAAAGCTGATAACATTTCCTACAAAATAGTTATTTGCATTTTTCTAGTAGGACCAACCATAAGCGAGTTATAAAGTTGGATATAAATAATATTTAACAAAAACTTGCTTAAAAATAAAATGTTTGAAATACTGAAATTAAACTAAATTAATTGTGTCTAACACTTTAGTAGAGAAAAAAGAAAAAGACATAAAAGTCACCAAAGTCTTCAGAATCGTTTTTAGTCGTCATATTAATAACAATAACATTAATAATAATAATACTAATAGTACTAAATCTGCTTATATGCAAACGCTTAATTAAGGTAACAGTGTTTTGGTTTCTTGCTCATATCTCGAAAACAGTTACTCCTATCAATTTTTATCTTTTTACAAAATTCAAGCTGATAAAATTTCCTACAAAATATTTATTTGCATTTTTTATGTAGGACTAACCATAAGCGAGATATAAGATTGAAAATAATTAATATTTAAAAAAGAAGTGCTTTAACAGAAAATGTCTTGTGATTTAAAATACACTTAATTTATTAGGTCCAATACTTTATTAGAAAAAAAGGGGGTGACATATAAGTCACTGAAGTTTTCAGAGTCGATTTTAAATGCTGCATTTTCGTCTTCGTCTCAAACATTGAAAACTGAATTATATTTTTGTTCTGAAACGGTAACAGTTTTTACTTTGGTTTTTTGCTTATATCTCGAAAACAGTTACTCCTATCAATTTTTATCTTTCTTTCAAAATTAAAGCTGATAAAATTTCCTACAAAATAGTTATTTGCATTTTTCTTGTAGGACCAACCATAAACGAGTTATAGAGTTGGATATAAATAATATTTAACAAAAATTTGCTTTAAAATAAAATGTTTGAAAAACTGAAATTAAACTAATTTAATTGTGTCTAACACTTTAGTAGAGGAAAAAGAAGAAGACATAAAAGTCACTAAAGGTTTCAAAGTTGTCTTTAATCGTCATATTAATAACAATAACATTAATAATAATAATACTAATAGTACTAAATTTGCTTATATGCAAACGCTTAATTAAGGTAACAGTGTTTTGGTTTCTTGCTCATATCTCGAAAACAGTTACTCCTATCAATTTTTATCTTTTTACTAAAATTCAAGCTGATAAAATTTCCTACAAAATAGTTATTTGCATTTTTTATGTAGGACTAACCATAAGCGAGATATAAGATTAAAAATAATTAATATTTAAAAAAGAAGTGCTCTAACAGAAAATGTCTTGTGATTTAAAATACACTTAATTTATTAGGTCCAATACTTTATTAAAAAAAAAAAGGGGGTGACATATAAGTCACTGAAGTCTTCAGAGTCGATTTTAAATGCTGCATTTTCGTCTTCGTCTCAAACATTGAAAACTGAATTACATTTTTGTTCTGAAACGGTAACAGTTTTTACTTTGGTTTTTTGCTTATATCTCGAAAACAGTTACTCCTATCAATTTTTATCTTTCTTTCAAAATTAAAGCTGATAACATTTCCTACAAAATAGTTATTTGCATTTTTCTTGTAGGACCAACCATAAGCGAGTTATAAAGTTGGATATAAATAATATTTAACAAAAACTTGCTTATAAATAAAATGTTTGAAATACTGAAATTAAACTAAATTAATTGTGTCTAACACTTTAGTAGAGAAAAAAGAAAAAGACATAAAAGTCACCAAAGTCTTTAGAATCGTTTTTAGTCGTCATATTAATAACAATAACATTAATAATAATAATACTAATAGTACTAAATCTGCTTATATGCAAGCGCTTTATTAAGGTAACAGTTTTTTGGTTTCTTGCTTATATCTCGAAAACAGTTACTCCTATGAATTTTTGTCTTTCTTTCAAAATTAAAGCTGATAAAATATTCTACAAAATAGTTATTTGCATTTTTCTTGTAGGACCAACCATAAGCGAGTTATAGAGTTGGATATAAATAATATTTAACAAAAATTTGCTTTAAAATAAAATGTTTGAAAAACTGAAATTAAACTAATTTAACTGTGTCTAACACTTTAGTAGAGAAAAAAGGAAAAGACATAAAAGTCACTAAAGGTTTCAGAGTTGTCTTTAGTTGTCATATTAATAACAATATCATTAATAATAATAATACTAATAGTACTAAATTTGCTTATATGCAAACGCTTAATTAAGGTAACAGTGTTTTGGTTTCTTGCTTATATCTCGAAAACAGTTACTCCTATCAATTTTTATCTTTTTACTAAAATTCAAGCTGATAAAATTTCCTACAAAATAGTTATTTGCATTTTTCATGTAGGACTAACAATAAGCGAGATATATGATTGAAAATAATTAATATTTAAATAAAAAGTGCTTTAACAGAAAATGTCTTGTGATTTAAAATACACTTAATTTATTAGGTCCAATACTTTATTAAAAAAAAAAGGGGGTGACATATAAGTCACTGAAGTCTTCAGAGTCGATTTTAAATGCTGCATTTTTGTCTTCGTCTCAAACATTGAAAACTGAATTACATTTTTGTTCTGAAACGGTAACAGTTTTTACTTTGGTTTTTTGCTTATATCTCGAAAACAGTTACTCCTATCAATTTTTATCTTTCTTTCAAAATTAAAGCTGATAACATTTCCTACAAAATAGTTATTTGCATTTTTCTTGTAGGACCAACCATAAGCGAGTTATAAAGTTGGATATAAATAATATTTAACAAAAACTTGCTTAAAAATAAAATGTTTGAAATACTGAAATTAAACTAAATTAATTGTGTCTAACACTTTAGTAGAGAAAAAAGAAAAAGACATAAAAGTCACCAAAGTCTTCAGAATCGTTTTTAGTCGTCATATTAATAACAATAACATTAATAATAATAATACTAATAGTACTAAATCTGCTTATATGCAAGCGCTTTATTAAGGTAACAGTTTTTTGGTTTCTTGCTTATATCTCGAAAACAGTTACTCCCATGAATTTTTGTCTTTCTTTCAAAATTAAAGCTGATAAAATATTCTACAAAATAGTTATTTGCATTTTTCTTGTGGGACCAACCATAAGCGAGTTATAAAGTTGGATATAAATAATATTTAACAAAAATTTGCTTTAAAATAAAATGTTTGAAAAACTGAAATTAAACTAATTTAATTGTGTCTAACACTTTAGTAGAGGAAAAAGAAAAAGACATAAAAGTCACTAAAGGTTTCAAAGTTGTCTTTAATCGTCATATTAATAACAATAACATTAATAATAATAATACTAATAGTACTAAATTAGCTTATATGCAAACGCTTAATTAAGGTAACAGTGTTTTGGTTTCTTGCTCATATCTCGAAAACAGTTACTCCTATCAATTTTTATCTTTTTACTAAAATTCAAGCTGATAAAATTTCCTACAAAATAGTTATTTGCATTTTTTGTGTAGGACTAACCATAAGCGAGATATAAGATTGAAAATAATTAATATTTAAAAAAGAAGTGCTTTAACAGAAAATGTCTTGTGATTTAAAATACACTTAATTTATTAGGTCCAATACTTTATTAAAAAAAAAGGGGGTGACATATAAGTCACTGAAGTCTTCAGAGTCGATTTTAAATGCTGCATTTTCGTCTTCGTCTCAAACATTGAAAACTGAATTACATTTTTGTTCTGAAACGGTAACAGTTTTTACTTTGGTTTTTTGCTTATATCTCGAAAACAGTTACTTCTATCAATTTTTATCTTTCTTTCAAAATTAAAGCTGATAACATTTCCTACAAAATAGTTATTTGCATTTTTCTTGTAGGACCAACCATAAGCGAGTTATAAAGTTGGATATAAATAATATTTAACAAAAACTTGCTTAAAAATAAAATGTTTGAAATACTGAAATTAAACTAAATTAATTGTGTCTAACACTTTAGTAGAGAAAAAAGAAAAAGACATAAAAGTCACCAAAGTCTTCAGAATCGTTTTTAGTCGTCATATTAATAACAATAACATTAATAATAATAATACTAATAGTACTAAATCTGCTTATATGCAAGCGTTTTATTAAGGTAACAGTTTTTTGGTTTCTTGCTTATATCTCGAAAACAGTTACTCCTATGAATTTTTGTCTTTCTTTCAAAATTAAAGCTGATAAAATATTCTACAAAATAGTTATTTGCATTTTTCTTGTAGGACCAACCATAAGCGAGTTATAGAGTTGGATATAAATAATATTTAACAAAAATTTGCTTTAAAATAAAATGTTTGAAAAACTGAAATTAAACTAATTTAACTGTGTCTAACACTTTAGTAGAGAAAAAAGGAAAAGACATAAAAGTCACTAAAGGTTTCAGAGTTGTCTTTAGTTGTCATATTAATAACAATAACATTAATAATAATAATACTAATAGTACTAAATTTGCTTATATGCAAACGCTTAATTAAGGTAACAGTGTTTTGGTTTCTTGCTTATATCTCGAAAACAGTTACTCCTATCAATTTTTATCTTTTTACTAAAATTCAAGCTGATAAAATATTCTACCAAATAGTTATTTGCATTTTTCATGTAGGACTAACCATAAGCGAGATATATGATTGAAAATAATTAATATTTAAAAAAAAAGTGCTTTAACAGAAAATGTCTTGTGATTTAAAATACACTTAATTTATTGGGTCCAATACTTTTTTAGAAGAAAAAGGAAGTGACATAAAAGTCACTGAAGTCTTCAGAGTCGTTTTTAAATGCTGCAGTTTCGTCTTCGTCTCAAACATTGAAAACTGAATTACATTTTTGTTCAGTAACAGTCACAGTTTTCTTATTGGTTTTTTGCTTATATCTCGAAAACAGTTACTCCTATCAATTTTTATCTTTCTGTCAAAATTAAAGCTGATAAAATTTCCTACAAAATAGTTATTTGCATTTTTCTTGTAGGACCAACCATAAGCGAGTTATAGAGTTGGATATAAATAATATTTAACAAAAATTTGCTTTAAAATAAAATGTTTGAAAAACTGAAATTAAACTAATTTAATTGTGTCTAACACTTTAGTAGTGGAAAAAGAAGAAGACATAAAAGTCACTAAAGGTTTCAAAGTTGTCTTTAATCGTCATATTAATAACAATAACATTAGTAATAATAATTCTAATAGTATTAAATTTGCTTATATGCAAACGCTTAATTAAAGTAACAGTGTTTTGGTTTCTTGCTCATATCTCGAAAACAGTTACTCCTATCAATTTTTATTTTTTTACTAAAATTTAAGCTGATAAAATTTCCTACAAAATAGTTATTTGCATTTTTTATGTAGGACTAACCATAAGCGAGATATAAGATTGAAAATAATTAATATTTAAAAAAGATGTGCTTTAACAGAAAATGTCTTGTGATTTAAAATACACTTAATTTATTAGGTCCAATACTTTATTAAAAAAAAAAGGGGGTGACATATAAGTCACTGAAGTCTTCAGAGTCGATTTTAAATGCTGCATTTTCGTCTTCGTCTCAAACATTGAAAACTGAATTACATTTTTGTTCTGAAACGGTAACAGTTTTTACTTTGGTTTTTTGCTTATATCTCGAAAACAGTTACTCCTATCAATTTTTATCTTTTTTTCAAAATTAAAGCTGATAACATTTCCTACAAAATAGTTATTTGCATTTTTCTTGTAGGACCAACCATAAGCGAGTTATAAAGTTGGATATAAATAATATTTAACAAAAACTTGCTTAAAAATAAAATGTTTGAAATACTGAAATTAAACTAAATTAATTGTGTCTAACACTTTAGTAGAGAAAAAAGAAAAAGACATAAAAGTCACCAAAGTCTTCAGAATCGTTTTTAGTCGACATATTAATAACAATAACATTAATAATAATAATACTAATAGTACTAAATCTGCTTATATGCAAGCGCTTTATTAAGGTAACAGTTTTTTGGTTTCTTGCTTATATCTCGAAAACAGTTACTCCTATGAATTTTTGTCTTTTTTTCAAAATTAAAGCTGATAAAATATTCTACAAAATAGTTATTTGCATTTTTCTTGTAGGACCAACCATAAGCGAGTTATAGAGTTGGATATAAATAATATTTAACAAAAATTTGCTTTAAAATAAAATGTTTGAAAAACTGAAATTAAACTAATTTTACTGTGTCTAACACTTTAGTAGAGAAAAAACGAAAAGACATAAAAGTCACTAAAGGTTTCAGAGTTGTCTTTAGATGTCATATTAATAACAATAACATTAATAATAATAATACTAATAGTTCTAAATTTGCTTATATGCAAACGCTTAATTAAGGTAACAGTGTTTTGGTTTCTTGCTTATATCTCGAAAACAGTTACTCCTATCAATTTTTATCTTTTTACTAAAATTGAAGCTGATAAAATTTCCTACAAAATAGTTATTTGCATTTTTCATGTAGGACTAACCATAAGCGAGATATATGATTGAAAATAATTAATATTTAAAAAAAAAGTGCTTTAACAGAAAATGTCTTGTGATTTAAAATACACTTAATTTATTGGGTCCAATACTTTATTAGAAGAAAAAGGAAGTGACATAAAAGTCACTGAAGTCTTCAGAGTCGTTTTTAAATGCTGCAGTTTCGTCTTCGTCTCAAACATTGAAAACCGAATTACATTTTTGTTCAGTAACAGTCACAGTTTTCTTATTGGTTTTTTGCTTATATCTCGAAAACAGTTACTCCTATCAATTTTTATCTTTCTTTCAAAATTAAAGCTGATAAAATTTCCTACAAAATAGTTATTTGCATTTTTCTTGTACGACCAACCATAAGCGAGTTATAGAGTTGGATATAAATAATATTTAACAAAAATTTGCTTTAAAATAAAATGTTTGAAAAACTGAAATTAAACTAATTTAATTGTGTCTAACACTTTAGTAGAGGAAAAAGAAGAAGACATAAAAGTCACTAAAGGTTTCAAAGTTGTCTTTAATCGTCATATTAATAACAATAACATTAATAATAATAATACTAATAGTACTAAATTTGCTAATATGCAAACGCTTAATTAAGGTAACAGTGTTTTGGTTTCTTGCTCATATCTCGAAAACAGTTACTCCTATCAACTTTTATCTTTTTACTAAAATTCAAGCTGATAAAATTTCCTACAAAATAATTATTTGCATTTTTTATGTAGGACTAACCATAAGCGAGATATAAGATTGAAAATAATTAATATTTAAAAAAGAAGTGCTTTAACAGAAAATGTCTTGTGATTTAAAATACACTTAATTTATTAGGTCCAATACTTTATTAAAAAAAAAGGGGGTGACATATAAGTCAGTGAAGTCTTCAGAGTCGATTTTAAATGCTGCATTTTCGTCTTCGTCTCAAACATTGAAAACTGAATTACATTTTTGTTCTGAAACGGTAACAGTTTTTACATTGGTTTTTTGCTTATATCTCGAAAACAGTTACTCCTATCAATTTTTATCTTTCTTTCAAAATTAAAGCTGATAACATTTCCTACAAAATAGTTATTTGCATTTTTCTTGTAGGACCAACCATAAGCGAGTTATAAAGTTGGATATAAATAATATTTAACAAAAACTTGCTTAAAAATAAAATGTTTGAAATACTGAAATTAAACTAAATTAATTGTGTCTAACACTTTAGTAGAGAAAAAAGAAAAAGACATAAAAGTCACCAAAGTTTTCAGAATCGTTTTTAGTCGTCATATTAATAACAATAACATTAATAATAATAATACTAATAGTACTAAATCTGCTTATATGCAAGCGCTTTATTAAGGTAACAGTTTTTTGGTTTCTTGCTTATATCTCGAAAACAGTTACTCCTATGAATTTTTGTCTTTTTTTCAAAATTAAAGCTGATAAAATTTCCTACAAAATAATTATTTGCATTTTTCTTGTAGGACCAACCATAAGCGAGTTATAGAGTTGGATATAAATAATTTTTAACAAAAATTTGCTTTAAAATAAAATGTTTGAAAAACTGAAATTAAACTAATTTAATTGTGTCTAACACTTTAGTAGAGGAAAAAGGAATACTAATAGTACTAAATTTGCTTATATGCAAACGCTTAATTAACGTAACATTTTTTTGGTTTCTTGCTTATATCTCGAAAACAGTTACTCCTATCAATTTTTATCTTTTTTTCAAAATTAAAGCTGATAAAATTTCCTACAAAATAGTTATTTGCATTTTTTTGTAGGACCAACCATAAGCGAGTTATAGAGTTGGATATAAATAATATTTAACAAAAATTTGCTTTAAAATAAAATGTTTGAAAAACCGAAATTAAACTAAATTAATTGAGTCTAACACTTTAGTAGAGGAAAAAGAAAAAGACATAAAAGTCACTAAAGGTTTCAGAGTTGTCTTTAGTTGTCATATTAATAACAATAACATTAATAATAATAATACTAATAGTACTAAATTTGCTTATATGCAAACGCTTAATTAAGGTAACAGTGTTTTGGTTTCTTGCTTATATCTCAAAAACAGTTACTCCTATCAATTTTTATCTTTTTACTAAAATTCAAGCTGATAAAATTTCCTACAAAATAGTTATTTGCATTTTTCATGTAGGACTAACCATAAGCGAGATATATGATTGAAAATAATTAATATTTAAAAAAAAAGTGCTTTAACAGAAAATGTCTTGTGATTTAAAATACACTTAATTTATTGGGTCCAATACTTTATTAGAAGAAAAAGGAAGTGACATAAAAGTCACTGAAGTCTTCAAAGTCGTTTTTAAATGCTGCAGTTTCGTCTTCGTCTCAAACATTGAAAACTGAATTACATTTTTGTTCAGTAACAGTCACAGTTTTCTTATTGGTTTTTTGCTTATATCTCGAAAACAGTTACTCCTATCAATTTTTATCTTTCTGTCAAAATTAAAGCTGATAAAATTTCCTACAAAATAGTTATTTGCATTTTTCTTGTAGGACCAACCATAAGCGAGTTATAGAGTTGGATATAAATAATATTTAACAAAAACTTGCTTAAAAATAAAATGTTTGAAATACTGAAATTAAACTAAATTAATTGTGTCTAACACTTTAGTAGAGAAAAAAGAAAAAGACATAAAAGTCACCAAAGTCTTCAGAATCGTTTTTAGTCGTCATATTAATAACAATAACATTAATAATAATAATACTAATAGTACTAAATCTGCTTATATGCAAGCGCTTTATTAAGGTAACAGTTTTTTGGTTTCTTGCTTATATCTCGAAAACAGTTACTCCTATGAATTTTTATCTTTCTGTCAAAATTAAAGCTGATAAAATTTCCTACAAAATAGTTATTTGCATTTTTCTTGTAGGACCAACCATAAGCGAGTTATAGAGTTGGATATAAATAATATTTAACAAAAATTTGCTATAAAATAAAATGTTTGAAAAACTGAAATTAAACTAATTTAATTGTGTCTAACACTTTAGTAGAGGAAAAAGAAGAAGACATAAATGTCACTAAAGGTTTCAAAGTTGTCTTTAATCGTCATATTAATACCAATAACATTAATAATAATAATACTAATAGTACTAAATTTGCTTATATGCAAACGCTTAATTAAGGTAACAGTGTTTTGGTTTCTTGCTCATATCTCGAAAACAGTTACTCCTATCAATTTTTATCTTTTTACTAAAATTCAAGCTGATAAAATTTCCTACAAAATAGTTAAATGCATTTTTTATGTAGGACTAACCATAAGCGAGATATAAGATTGAAAATAATTAATATTTAAAAAAGAAGTGCTTTAACAGAAAATGTCTTGTGATTTAAAATACACTTAATTTATTAGGTCCAATACTTTATTAAAAAAAAAAGGGGGTGACATATAAGTCACTGAAGTCTTCAGAGTCAATTTTAAATGCTGCATTTTCGTCTTCGTCTCAAACATTGAAAACTGAATTACATTTTTGTTCTGAAACGGTAACAGTTTTTACTTTGGTTTTTTGCTTATATCTCGAAAACAGTTACTCCTATCAATTTCTATCTTTCTTTCAAAATTAAAGCTGATAACATTTCCTACAAAATAGT
The DNA here is from genome assembly GCF_031307605.1 of Tribolium castaneum. Lineage (NCBI taxonomy): Eukaryota > Metazoa > Arthropoda > Insecta > Coleoptera > Tenebrionidae > Tribolium > Tribolium castaneum. Next base: position 1,187,049 of record NW_026986630.1, read on the forward strand.
TATTTGCATTTTTCTTGTAAGACCAACCATAAGCGAGTTATAAAGTTGGATATAAATAATATTTAACAAAAACTTGCTTAAAAATAAAATGTTTGAAATACTGAAATTAAACTAAATTAATTGTGTCTAACACTTTAGTAGAGAAAAAAGAAAAAGACATAAAAGTCACCAAAGTCTTCAGAATCGTTTTTAGTCGTCATATTAATAACAATAACATTAATAATAATAATACTAATAGTACTAAATCTGCTTATATGCAAGCGCTTTATTAAGGTAACAGTTTTTTGGTTTCTTGCTTATATCTCGAAAACAGTTACTCCTATAAATTTTTGTCTTTCTTTCAAAATTAAAGCTGATAAAATATTCTACAAAATAGTTATTTGCATTTTTCTTGTAGGACCAACCATAAGCGAGTTATAGAGTTGGATATAAATAATATTTAACAAAAATTTGCTTTAAAATAAAATGTTTGAAAAACTGAAATTAAACTAATTTAATTGTGTCTAACACTTTAGTAGAGGAAAAAGAAGAAGACATAAAAGTCACTAAAGGTTTCAAAGTTGTCTTTAATCGTCATATTAATAACAATAACATTAATAATAATAATACTAATAGTACTAAATTTGCTTATATGCAAACGCTTAATTAAGGTAACAGTGTTTTGGTTTCTTGCTCATATCTCGAAAACAGTTACTCCTATCAATTTTTATCTTTTTACTAAAATTCAAGCTGATAAAATTTCCTACAAAATAGTTATTTGCATTTTTTATGTAGGACTAACCATAAGCGAGATATAAGATTGAAAATAATTAATATTTAAAAAAGAAGTGCTTTAACAGAAAATGTCTTGTAATTTAAAATACACTTAATTTATTAGGTCCAATACTTTATTAAAAAAAAAAGGGGGTGACATATAAGTCACTGAAGTCTTCAGGGTCGATTTTAAATGCTGCATTTTCGTCTTCGTCTCAAACATTGAAAACTGAATTACATTTTTGTTCTTAAACGGTAACAGTTTTTACTTTGGTTTTTTGCTTATATCTCGAAAACAGTTACTCCTATCAATTTTTATCTTTCTTTCAAAATTAAAGCTAATAACATTTCCTACAAAATAGTTATTTGCATTTTTCTTGTAGGACCAACCATAAGCGAGTATAGAGTTGGATATAAATAATATTTAACAAAAATTTGCTTTAAAATAAAATGTTTGAAAAACTGAAATTAAACTAAATTAATTGTGTCTAACACTTTAGTAGAGAAAAAAGAAAAAGACATAAAAGTCACCAAAGTCTTCAGAATCGTTTTTAGTCGTCATATTAATAACAATAACATTAATAATAATAATACTAATAGTACTAAATCTGCTTATATGCAAGCGCTTTATTAAGGTAACAGTTTTTTGGTTTCTTGCTTATATCTCGAAAACAGTTACTCCTATGAATTTTTGCCTTTTTTTCAAAATTAAAGCTGATAAAATATTCTACAAAATAGTTATTTGCATTTTTCTTGTAGGACCAACCATAAGCGAGTATAGAGTTGGATATAAATAATATTTAACAAAAATTTGCTTTAAAATAAAATGTTTGAAAAACTGAAATTAAACTAATTTAACTGTGTCTAACACTTTAGTAGAGAAAAAAGGAAAAGACATAAAAGTCACTAAAGGTTTCAGAGTTGTCTTTAGTTGTCATATTAATAACAATAACATAAATAATAATAATACTAATAGTACTAAATTTGCTTATATGCAAACGCTTAATTAAGGTAACAGTGTTTTGGTTTCTTGCTTATATCTCGAAAACAGTTACTCCTATCAATTTTTATCTTTTTACTAAAATTCAAGCTGATAAAATTTCCTACAAAATAGTTATTTGCATTTTTCATGTAGGACTAACCATAAGCGAGATATATGATTGAAAATAATTAATATTTAAAAAAAAAGTGCTTTAACAGAAAATGTCTTGTGATTTAAAATACACTTAATTTATTGGGTCCAATACTTTATTAGAAGAAAAAGGAAGTGACATAAAAATCACTGAAGTCTTCAGAGTCGTTTTTAAATGCTGCAGTTTCGTCTTCGTCTCAAACATTGAAAACCGAATTACATTTTTGTTCAGTAACAGTCACAGTTTTCTTATTGGTTTTTTGCTTATATCTCGAAAACAGTTACTCCTATCAATTTTTATCTTTTTTTCAAAATTAAAGCCGATAAAATTTCCTACAAAATAGTTATTTGCATTTTTCTTGTAGGACCAACCATAAGCGAGTTATAGAGTTGGATATAAATAATATTTAACAAAAATTTGCTTTAAAATAAAATGTTTGAAAAACTGAAATTAAACTAATTTAATTGTGTCTAACACTTTAGTAGAGGAAAAAGAAGAAGACAAGAAAGACAAAAATTCATAGGAGTAACTGTTTTCGAGATATAAGCAAGAAACCAAAAAACTGTTACCTTAATAAAGCGCTTGCATATAAGCAGATTTAGTACTATTAGTATTATTATTATTAATGTTATTGTTATTAATATGACGACTAAAAACGATTTTGAAGACTTTGGTGACTTTTATGTCTTTTTCTTTTATCTCTACTAAAGTGTTAGACACAATTAATTTAGTTTAATTTCAGTATTTCAAACATTTTATTTTTAAGCAAGTTTTTGTTAAATATTATTTATATCCAACTTTATAACTCGCTTATGGTTGGTCCTACAAGAAAAATGCAAATAACTATTTTGTAGGAAATGTTATCAGCTTTAATTTTGAAAGAAAGATAAAAATTGATAGGAGTAACTGTTTTCGAGATATAAGCAAAAAACCAAAGTAAAAACTGTTACCGTTTCAGAACAAAAATGTAATTCAGTTTTCAATGTTTGAGACGAAGACGAAACTGCAGCATTTAAAAACGACTCTGAAGACTTTAGTGACTTTTATGTCACTTCCTTTTTCTTCTAATAAAGTATTGGACCCAATAAATTAAGTGTATTTTAAATCACAAGACATTTTCTGTTAAAGCACTTTTTTTTTAAATATTAATTATTTTCAATCATATATCTCGCTTATGGTTAGCCCTACATGAAAAATGCAAATAACTATTTTATAGAAAATTTTATCAGCTAGAATTTTAGTAAAAAGATAAAAATTGATAGGAGTAACTGTTTTCGAGATATAAGCAAGAAACCAAAACACTGTTACCTTAATTAAGCGTTTGCATATAAGCAAATTTAGTACTATTAGTATTATTATTATTAATGTTATTGTTATTAATATGACAACTAAAGACAACTCTGAAACCTTTAGTGACTTTTATGTCTTTTTCTTTTTCCTCTACTAAAGTGTTTGACACAATTAAATTAGTTTAATTTCAGTTTTTCAAACATTTTATTTTAAAGCAAATTTTTGTTAAAAAGTATTTATATCCAACTCTATAACTCGCTTATGGTTGGTCCTACAAGAAAAATGCAAATAACTATTTTGTAGGAAATTTTATCAGCTTTAATTTTGAAAAAAAGACAAAAATTCATAGGAGTAACTGTTTTCGAGATATAAGCAAGAAACCAAAAAACTGTTACCTTAATAAAGCGCTTGCATATAAGCAGATTTAGTACTATTAGTAATATTATTATTAATGTTATTGTTATTAATATGACGACTAAAAACGATTCTGGATACTTTGGTGACTTTTATGTCTTTTTCTTTTTTCTCTACTAAAGTGTTAGACACAATTAATTTAGTTTAATTTCAGTATTTCAAACATTTTATTTTTGAGCAAGTTTTTGTTAAATATTATTTATATCCAACTTTATAACTCGCTTATGGTTGGTCCCACAAGAAAAATGCAAATAACTATTTTGTAGGAAATGTTATCAGCTTTAATTTTGAAAAAAAGATAAAAATTGATAGGAGTAACTGTTTTCGAGATATGAGCAAGAAACCAAAACACTGTTACCTTAATTAAGCGTTTGCATATAAGCAAATTTAGTACTATTAGTATTATTATTATTAATGTTATTGTTATTAATATGACGATTAAAGACAACTTTGAAACCTTTAGTGACTTTTATGTCTTCTTCTTTTTCCTCTACTAAAGTGTTAGACACAATTAAATTAGTTTAATTTCAGTTTTTCAAACATTTTATTTTAAAGCAAATTTTTGTTAAATATTATTTATATCCAACTCTATAACTCGCTTATGGTTGGTCCTACAAGAAAAATGCAAATATTTATTTTGTAGGAAATTTTATCAGCTTTTATTTTGACAGAAAGATAAAAATTGATAGGAGTAACTGTTTTCGAGATATAAGCAAAAAACCAATAAGAAAACTGTGACTGTTACTGAACAAAAATGTAATTCAGTTTTCAATGTTTGAGACGAAGACGAAACTGCAGCATTTAAAAACGACTCTGAAGACTTCAGTAACTTTTATGTCACTTCCTTTTTCTTCTAATAAAGTATTGGACCCAATAAATTAAGTGTATTTTAAATCACAAGACATTTTCTGTTAAAGCACTTTTTTTTTAAATATTAATTATTTTCAATCATATATCTCGCTTATGGTTAGTCCTACATGAAAAATGCAAATAACTATTTTATAGGAAATTTTATCAGCTTGAATTTTAGTAAAAAGATAAAAATTGATAGGAGTAACTGTTTTCGAGATATAAGCAAGAAACCAAAACACTGTTACCTTAATTAAACGTTTGCATATAAGCAAATTTAGTACTATTAGTATTATTATTATTAATGTTATTGTTATTAATATGACAACTAAAGACAACTCTGAAACCTTTAGTGACTTTTATGTCTTTTCCTTTTTCCTCTACTAAAGTGTTAGACACAATTAAATTAGTTTAATTTCAGTTTTTCAAACATTTTATTTTAAAGCAAATTTTTGTTAAAAATTATTTATATCCAACTCTATAACTCGCTTATGGTTGGTCCTACAAGAAAAATGCAAATAACTATTTTGTAGGAAATTTTATCAGCTTTAATTTTGAAAAAAAAACAAAAATTCATAGGAGTAACTGTTTTCGAGATATAAGCAAGAAACCAAAAAACTGTTACCTTAATAAAGCGCTTGCATATAAGCAGATTTAGTACTATTAGTATTATTATTACTAATGTTATTGTTATTAATATGACGACTAAAAACGATTCTGAAGACTTTGGTGACTTTTATGTCTTTTTCTTTTTTCTCTACTAAAGTGTTAGACACAATTAATTTAGTTTAATTTCAGTATTTCAAACATTTTATTTTTAAGCAAGTTTTTGTTAAATATTATTTATATCCAACTTTATAACTCGCTTATGGTTGGTCCCACAAGAAAAATGCAAATAACTATTTTGTAGGAAATGTTATCAGCTTTAATTTTGAAAGAAAGATAAAAATTGATAGGAGTAACTGTTTTCGAGATATGAGCAAGAAACCAAAATACTGTTACCTTAATTAAGCGTTTGCATATAAGCAAATTTAGTACTATTAGTATTATTATTATTAATGTTATTGTTATTAATATGACGATTAAAGACAACTTTGAAACCTTTAGTGACTTTTATGTCTTCTTCTTTTTCCTCTACTAAAGTGTTAGACACAATTAAATTAGTTTAATTTCAGTTTTTCAAACATTTTATTTTAAAGCAAATTTTTATTAAATATTATTTATATCCAACTCTATAACTCGCTTATGGTTGGTCCTACAAGAAAAATGCAAATATTTATTTTGTAGGAAATTTTATCAGCTTTAATTTTGACTGAAAGATAAAAATTGATAGGAGTAACTGTTTTCGAGATATAAGCAAAAAACCAATAAGAAAACTGTGACTGTTACTGAACAAAAATGCAATTCAGTTTTCAATGTTTGAGACGAAGACGAAACTGCAGCATTTAAAAACGACTCTGAAGACTTCAGTGACTTTTATGTCACTTCCTTTTTCTTCTAATAAAGTATTGGACCCTATAAATTAAGTGTATTTTAAATCACAAGACATTTTCTGTTAAAGCACTTTTTTTTTAAATATTAATTATTTTCAATCATATATCTCGCTTATGGTTAGTCCTACATGAAAAATGCAAATAACTATTTTATAGGAAATTTTATCAGCTTGAATTTTAGTAAAAAGATAAAAATTGATAGGAGTAACTGTTTTCGAGATATAAGCAAGAAACCAAAACACTGTTACCTTAATTAAACGTTTGCATATAAGCAAATTTAGTACTATTAGTATTATTATTATTAATGTTATTGTTATTAATATGACAACTAAAGACAACTCTGAAACCTTTAGTGACTTTTATGTCTTTTCCTTTTTCCTCTACTAAAGTGTTAGACACAATTAAATTAGTTTAATTTCAGTTTTTCAAACATTTTATTTTAAAGCAAATTTTTGTTAAAAATTATTTATATCCAACTCTATAACTCGCTTATGGTTGGTCCTACAAGAAAAATGCAAATAACTATTTTGTAGGAAATTTTATCAGCTTTAATTTTGAAAAAAAAACAAAAATTCATAGGAGTAACTGTTTTCGAGATATAAGCAAGAAACCAAAAAACTGTTACCTTAATAAAGCGCTTGCATATAAGCAGATTTAGTACTATTAGTATTATTATTAATGTTATTGTTATTAATATGACGACTAAAAACGATTCTGAAGACTTTGGTGACTTTTATGTCTTTTTCTTTTTTCTCTACTAAAGTGTTAGACACAATTAATTTAGTTTAATTTCAGTATTTCAAACATTTTATTTTTAAGCAAGTTTTTGTTAAATATTATTTATATCCAACTTTATAACTCGCTTATGGTTGGTCCCACAAGAAAAATGCAAATAACTATTTTGTAGGAAATGTTATCAGCTTTAATTTTGAAAGAAAGATAAAAATTGATAGGAGTAACTGTTTTCGAGATATGAGCAAGAAACCAAAATACTGTTACCTTAATTAAGCGTTTGCATATAAGCAAATTTAGTACTATTAGTATTATTATTATTAATGTTATTGTTATTAATATGACGATTAAAGACAACTTTGAAACCTTTAGTGACTTTTATGTCTTCTTCTTTTTCCTCTACTAAAGTGTTAGACACAATTAAATTAGTTTAATTTCAGTTTTTCAAACATTTTATTTTAAAGCAAATTTTTGTTAAATATTATTTATATCCAACTCTATAACTCGCTTATGGTTGGTCCTACAAGAAAAATGCAAATATTTATTTTGTAGGAAATTTTATCAGCTTTAATTTTGACAGAAAGATAAAAATTGATAGGAGTAACTGTTTTCGAGATATAAGCAAAAAACCAATAAGAAAACTGTGACTGTTACTGAACAAAAATGCAATTCAGTTTTCAATGTTTGAGACGAAGACGAAACTGCAGCATTTAAAAACGACTCTGAAGACTTCAGTGACTTTTATGTCACTTCCTTTTTCTTCTAATAAAGTATTGGACCCTATAAATTAAGTGTATTTTAAATCACAAGACATTTTCTGTTAAAGCACTTTTTTTTTAAATATTAATTATTTTCAATCATATATCTCGCTTATGGTTAGTCCTACATGAAAAATGCAAATAACTATTTTGTAGGAAATTTTATCAGCTTGAATTTTAGTAAAAAGTAAAAAATTGATAGGAGTAACTGTTTTCGAGATATAAGCAAGAAACCAAAACACTGTTACCTTAATTAAGCGTTTGCATATAAGCAAATTTAGAACTATTAGTATTATTATTATTAATGTTATTGTTATTAATATGACAACTAAAGACAACTCTGAAACCTTTAGTGACTTTTATGTCTTTTCCTTTTTCCTCTACTAAAGTGTTAGACACAATTAAATTAGTTTAATTTCAGTTTTTCAAACATTTTATTTTAAAGCAAATTTTTGTTAAATATTATTTATATCCAACTCTATAACTCGCTTATGGTTGGTCCTACAAGAAAAATGCAAATATTTATTTTGTAGGAAATTTTATCAGCTTTAATTTTGAAAGAAAGACAAAAATTCATAGGAGTAACTGTTTTCGAGATAGAAGCAAGAAACCAAAAAACTGTTACCTTAATAAAGCGCTTGCATATAAGCAGATTTAGTACTATTAGTATTATTATTATTAATGTTATTGTTATTAATATGACGACTAAAAACGATTCTGAAGACTTTGGTGACTTTTATGTCCTTTTCTTTTTTCTCTACTAAAGTGTTAGACACAATTAATTTAGTTTAATTTCAGTATTTCAAACATTTTATTTTTAAGCAAGTTTTTGTTAAATATTATTTATATCCAACTCTATAACTCGCTTATGGTTGGTCCTACAAGAAAAATGCAAATAACTATTTTGTAGGAAATTTTATCAGCTTTAATTTTGACAGAAAGATAAAAATTGATAGGAGTAACTGTTTTCGAGATATAAGCAAAAAACCAATAAGAAAACTGTGACTGTTACTGAACAAAAATGTAATTCAGTTTTCAATGTTTGAGACGAAGACGAAACTGCAGCATTTAAAAACGACTCTGAAGACTTCAGTGACTTTTATGTCACTTCCTTTTTCTTCTAATAAAGTATTGGACCCAATAAATTAAGTGTATTTTAAATCACAACACATTTTCTGTTAAAGCACTTTTTTTTTTAAATATTAATTATTTTCAATCATATATCTCGCTTATGGTTAGTCCTACATGAAAAATGCAAATAACTATTTTGTAGGAAATTTTATCAGCTTGAATTTTAGTAAAAAGATAAAAATTGATAGGAGTAACTGTTTTCGAGATATAAGCAAAAAACGAAAGTAAAAACTGTTACCGTTTCAGAACAAAAATGTAATTCAGTTTTCAATGTTTGAGACGAAGACGAAAATGCAGCATTTAAAATCGACTCTGAAGACTTCAGTGACTTATATGTCACCCCCTTTTTTTCTAATAAAGTATTGGACCTAATAAATTAAGTGTATTTTAAATCACAAGACATTTTCTGTTAAAGCACTTCTTTTTTAAATATTAATTATTTTCAATCTTATATCTCGCTTATGGTTAGTCCTACATAAAAAATGCAAATAATTATTTTGTAGGAAATTTTATCAGCTTGAATTTTAGTAAAAAGATAAAAGTTGATAGGAGTAACTGTTTTCGAGATATGAGCAAGAAACGAAAACACTGTTACCTTAATTAAGCGTTTGCATATAAGCAAATTTAGTACTATTAGTATTATTATTATTAATGTTATTGTTATTAATATGACGATTAAAGACAACTTTGAAATCATTAGTGACTTTTATGTCTTCTTCTTTTTCCTCTACTAAAGTGTTAGACACAGTTAAATTAGTTTAATTTCAGTTTTTCAGCCATTTTATTTTAAAGCAAATTTTTGTTAAATATTATTTATATCCAACTCTATAACTCGCTTATGGTTGGTCCTACAAGAAAAATGCAAATAACTATTTTGTAGAATATTTTATCAGCTTTAATTTTGAAAGAAAGACAAAAATTCATAGGAGTGACTGTTTTCGAGATATAAGCAAGAAACCAAAAAACTGTTACCTTAATAAAGCGCTTGCATATAAGCAGATTTAGTACTATTAGTATTATTATTATTAATGTTATTGTTATTAATATGACGACTAAAAACGATTCTGAAGACTTTGGTGACTTTTATGTCTTTTTCTTTTTTCTCTACTAAAGTGTTAGACACAATTAATTTAGTTTAATTTCAGTATTTCAAACATTTTATTTTTAAGCAAGTTTTTGTTAAATATTATTTATATCCAACTTTATAACTCGCTTATGGTTGGTCCTACAAGAAAAATGCAAATAACTATTTTGTAGGAAATGTTATCAGCTTTAATTTTGAAAGAAAGATAAAAATTGATAGGAGTAACTGTTTTCGAGATATAAGCAAAAAACCAAAGTAAAAACTGTTACCGTTTCAGAACAAAAATGTAATTCAGTTTTCAATGTTTGAGACGAAGACGAAAATGCAGCATTTAAAATCGACTCTGAAGACTTCAGTGACTTATATGTCACCCCCTTTTTTTTTAATAAAGTATTGGACCTAATAAATTAAGTGTATTTTAAATCACAAGACATTTTCTGTTAAAGCACTTCTTTTTTAAATATTAATTATTTTCAATCTTATATCTCGCTTATGGTTAGTCCTACATAAAAAATGCAAATAACTATTTTGTAGGAAATTTTATCAGCTTGAATTTTAGTAAAAAAATAAAAATTGATAGGAGTAACTGTTTTCGAGATATGAGCAAGAAACCAAAACACTGTTACCTTAATTAAGCGTTTGCATATAGGCAAATTTAGTACAATTAGTATTATTATTATTAATGTTATTGTTATTAATATGACGATTAAAGACAACTTTGAAACCTTTAGTGACTTTTATGTCTTCTTCTTTATCCTCTACTAAAGTGTTAGACACAATTAAATTAGTTTAATTTCAGTTTTTCAAACATTTTATTTTAAAGCAAATTTTTGTTAAATATTATTTATATCCAACTCTATAACTCGCTTATGGTTGGTCCTACAAGAAAAATGCAAATAACTATTTTGTAGGAAATTTTATCAGCTTTAATTTTGACAGAAAGATAAAAATTGATAGGAGTAACTGTTTTCGAGATATAAGCAAAAAACCAATAAGAAAACTGTGACTGTTACTGAACAAAAATGTAATTCAGTTTTCAATGTTTGAGACGAAGACGAAACTGCAGCATTTAAAAACGACTCTGAAGACTTCAGTGACTTTTATGTCACTTCCTTTTTCTTCTAATAAAGTATTGGACCCAATAAATTAAGTGTATTTTAAATCACAAGACATTTTCTGTTAAAGCACTTTTTTTTTAAATATTAATTATTTTCAATCATATATCTCGCTTATGGTTAGTCCTACATGAAAAATGCAAATGACTATTTTGTAGGAAATTTTATCAGCTTGAATTTTAGTAAAAAGATAAAAATTGATAGGAGTAACTGTTTTCGAGATATAAGCAAGAAACCAAAAAAATGTTACGTTAATTAAGCGTTTGCATATAAGCAAATTTAGTACTATTAGTATTATTATTATTAATGTTATTGTTATTAATATGACGACTAAAGACGACTCTGAAACATTTAGTGACTTTTATGTCTTCTCCTTTTTCCTCTACTAAAGTGTTAGACACAATTAATTTAGTTTAATTATGGTTTTTCAAGCATTTTATTTTAAAGCAAATTTTTGTTAAATATTATTTATATCCAACTCTATAACTCGTTTATGCTTGGTCCTACAAGAAAAATGTAAATAACTATTTTGTTGGAAATTTTATCAGCTTTAATTTTGAAAGAAAGATAAAAATTGATAGGAGTAACTGTTTTCGAGATATAAGCAAAAAACCAAAGTAAAAACTGTTACCGTTTCAGAACAAAAATGTAATTCAGTTTTCAATGTTTGAGACGAAGACGAAAATGCAGCATTTAAAATCGACTCTGAAGACTTCAGTGACTTATATGTCACCCCCTTTTTTTTTAATAAAGTATTGGACCTAATAAATTAAGTGTATTTTAAATCACAAGACATTTTCTGTTAAAGCACTTCTTTTTTAAATATTAATTATTTTCAATCTTATATCTCGCTTATGGTTAGTCCTACATAAAAAATGCAAATAACTATTTTGTAGGAAATTTTATCAGCTTGAATTTTAGTAAAAAAATAAAAATTGATAGGAGTAACTGTTTTCGAGATATGAGCAAGAAACCAAAACACTGTTACCTTAATTAAGCGTTTGCATATAGGCAAATTTAGTACAATTAGTATTATTATTATTAATGTTATTGTTATTAATATGACGATTAAAGACAACTTTGAAACCTTTAGTGACTTTTATGTCTTCTTCTTTATCCTCTACTAAAGTGTTAGACACAATTAAATTAGTTTAATTTTAGTTTTTCAAACATTTTATTTTAAAGCAAATTTTTGTTAAATATTATTTATATCCAACTCTATAACTCGCTTATGGTTGGTCCTACAAGAAAAATGCAAATAACTATTTTGTAGGAAATTTTATCAGCTTTAATTTTGACAGAAAGATAAAAATTGATAGGAGTAAATGTTTTCGAGATATAAGCAAAAAACCAATAAGAAAACTGTGACTGTTACTGAACAAAAATGTAATTCAGTTTTCAATGTTTGAGACGAAGACGAAACTGCAGCATTTAAAAACGACTCTGAAGACTTCAGTGACTTTTATGTCACTTCCTTTTTCTTCTAATAAAGTATTGGACCCAATAAATTAAGTGTATTTTAAATCACAAGACATTTTCTGTTAAAGCACTTTTTTTTTAAATATTAATTATTTTCAATCATATATCTCGCTTATGGTTAGTCCTACATAAAAAATGCAAATAACTATTTTGTAGGAAATTTTATCAGCTTGAATTTTAGTAAAAAGATAAAAATTGATAGGAGTAACTGTTTTCGAGGTATAAGCAAGAAACCAAAACACTGTTACCTTAATTAAGCGTTTGCATATAAGCAAATTTAGTACTATTAGTATTATTATTATTAATGTTATTGTTATTAATATGACAACTAAAGACAACTCTGAAACCTTTAGTGACTTTTATGTCTTTTCCTTTTTCCTCTACTAAAGTGTTAGACACAATTAAATTAGTTTAATTTCAGTTTTTCAAACATTTTATTTTAAAGCAAATTTTTGTTAAATATTATTTATATCCAACTCTATAACTCGTTTATGGTTGGTCCTACAAGAAAAATGCAAATAACTATTTTGTAGGAAATTTTATCAGCTTTAATTTTGAAAAAAAGACAAAAATTCATAGGAGTAACTGTTTTCGAGATATAAGCAAGAAACCAAAAAACTGTTACCTTAATAAAGCGCTTGCATATAAGCAGATTTAGTACTATTAGTATTATTATTATTAATGTTATTGTTATTAATATGACGACTAAAAACGATTCTGAAGACTTTGGTGACTTTTATGTCTTTTTCTTTTTTCTCTACTAAAGTGTTAGACACAATTAATTTAGTTTAATTTCAGTATTTCAAACATTTTATTTTTAAGCAAGTTTTTGTTAAATATTATTTATATCCAACTTTATAACTCGCTTATGGTTGGTCCTACAAGAAAAATGCAAATAACTATTTTGTAGGAAATGTTATCAGTTTTTATTTTGAAAAAAAGATAAAAATTGATAGGAGTAACTGTTTTCGAGATATAAGCAAAAAACCAAAGTAAAAACTGTTACCGTTTCAAAACAAAAATGTAATTCAGTTTTCAATGTTTGAGACGAAGACGAAAATGCAGCATTTAAAATCGACTCTGAAGACTTCAGTGACTTATATATCACCCCCTTTTTTTTTAATAAAGTATTGGACCTAATAAATTAAGTGTATTTTAAATCACAAGACATTTTCTGTTAAAGCACTTCTTTTTTAAATATTAATTATTTTCAATCTTATATCTCGCTTATGGTTAGTCCTACATAAAAAATGCAAATAACTATTTTGTAGGAAATTTTATCAGCTTGAATTTTAGTAAAAAAATAAAAATTGATAGGAGTAACTGTTTTCGAGATATGAGCAAGAAACCAAAACACTGTTACCTTAATTAAGCGTTTGCATATAAGCAAATTTAGTACAATTAGTATTATTATTATTAATGTTATTGTTATTAATATGACAACTAAAAACAACTCTGAAACCTTTAGTGACTTTTATGTTTTTTCCTTTTTTCTCTACTAAAGTGTTAGACACAGTTAAATTAGTTTAATTTCAGTTTTTCAAACATTTTATTTTAAAGCAAATTTTTGTTAAATATTATTTATATCCAACTCTATAACTCGCTTATGGTTGGTCCTACAAGAAAAATGCAAATAACTATTTTGTAGAATATTTTATCAGCTTTAATTTTGAAAGAAAGACAAAAATTCATAGGAGTAACTGTTTTCGAGATATAAGCAAGAAACCAAAAAACTGTTACCTTAATAAAGCGCTTGCATATAAGCAGATTTAGTACTATTAGTATTATTATTATTAATGTTATTGTTTTTAATATGACGACTAAAAACGATTCTGAAACCTTTAGTGACTTTTATGTCTTTTCCTTTTTCCTCTACTAAAGTGTTAGACACAATTAATTTAGTTTAATTTCAGTTTTTCAAACATTTAATTTTAAAGCAAATTTTTGTTAAAGGTTATTTATATCTAACTCTTTAACTCGCTTACGGTAGGTCCTACAAAAGAAATGCATGTAACTATTTAGTAGGAAATTTTATCAGCTTTAATTTTGAAAGAAAGATAAAAATTGATAAGAGTAAATGTTTTCGAGATATAAGCAAAAAACCAAAGTGAAAACTGTTACAGTTACTGAACAAAAATGTAATTCAGTTTTCAATATTTGAGACGAAGACGAAAATGCATCATTTACAAACGACTCTAAAAATTTCAGTGACATTTCTGCCACCTCCTTTTTCTTCTAATAAAGTATTGGACCCAATAAATTAAGTGTATTTTAAATCACAAGACATTTTCTGTTAAAGCACATTTTTTTTAAATATCAATTATTTTCAAACTTATATCTCGCTTATGGTTAGTCCTACATGAAAAATGCAAATAACTATTTTGTAGGAAATTTTATCAGCTTTAATTTTAGTGAAAAGATAAAAATTGATAGGAGTAACTGTTTTCGAGATATAAGCAAGAAACCAAAAAACTGTTACCTTAATTAAGCGCTTGCATATAAGCAAATTTAGTACTAAAAACAACTCTGAAGACTTTGGTGACTTTTATGTCTTCTTCTTTTTCCTCTACTAAAGTGTTAGACACAATTAATTTAGTTTAATTTCGGTTTTTCAAACATTTTATTTTAAAGCAAATTTTTGTTAAAGATTATTTATATCCAACTCTATAACTCGCTTACGGTTGGTCCTACAAAAAAAATGCGAATAACTATTTTGTAGAAAATTTTATCAGCTTTAATTTTGAAAGAAAGATAAAAATTGATAGGAGTAACTGTTTTCGAGATATAAGCAAAAAACCAATAAGAAAACTGTAACTGTTACTGAACAAAAATGTAATTCAGTTTTCAATGTTCGACTCTGAAGACTTCAGTGACTTTTATGTCTCCTCCTTTTTTTTCTAATAAAGTATTGGACCCATTAAATTAAGTGTATTTTAAATCACAAGACATTTTCTGTTAAAGCACTTCTTTTTAAATATTAATTATTTTCAAACTTATATCTCGCTTATGGTTAGTCCTACAAGAAAAATGCAAATTAGTATTTTGTAGGAAATTTTATCAGCTTTAATTTTAGTAAAAAGATAAAAATTGATAGGAGTAACTGTTTTCGAGATATAAGCAAAAAACCAAAAAACTGTTACCTTAATTAAGCGCTTGCATATAAGCAAATTTAGTAATATTAGTATTATTATTATTAATGTTATTGTTATTAATATGACGACTAAAAACGACTCTCAAGACATTGGTGACTTTTATGTCTTCTCGTTTTTCCTCTACTAAAGTGTTAGTCTTAATTTAGTTTAATTTCGGTTTTTCAAACATTTTATTTTAAAGCAAATTTTTGTTAAAGATTATTTATATCCAACTCTATAACTCGCTTATGGTTGGTCCTACAAAAAAATGCAAATAACTATTTTGTAGGAAATTTTATCAGCTTTAATTTTGAAAAAAAGACAAAAATTGATTGGAGTAACTGTTTTCGAGATATAAGCAAGAAACCAAAAAACTGTTACCTTAATTAAGCGTTTGCATATAAGCAAATTTAGTACTATTAGCATTATTATTATTAATGTTATTGTTATTAATATGACGACTAAAGACGACTCTGAAACATTTAGTGACTTTTATGTCTTCTCCTTTTTCCTCTACTAAAGTGTTAGACACAATTAATTTAGTTTAATTCCGGTTTTTCAAGCATTTTATTTTAAAGCAAATTTTTGTTAAATATTATTTATATCCAACTCTATAACTCGTTTATTCTTGGTCCTACAAGAAAAATGTAAATAACTATTTTGTTGGAAATTTTATCAGCTTTAATTTTGATAGAAAGATAAAATTTGATAGGAGGAACTGTTTTCGAGATATAAGCAAAAAACCAATAAGAAAACTGTAACTGTTACTGAACAAAAATGTAATTCAGTTTTCAATGTTTGAGACGAAGACAAAAATGCAGCATTTAAAAACGACTCTGAAGACTTCAGTGACTTTTATGTTACCTCCTTTTTCTTCTAATAAAGTATTGGACCCAATAAATTAAGTGTATTTTAAATCACAAGACATTTTCTGTTAAAACACTTTTTTTTAATTATTAATTATTTTCAAACTTATATCTCGCTTATGGTTAGTTCTACATGAAAAATGCAAATAACTATTTTGTAGGAAATTTTATCACCTTTAATTTTGGTGAAAAAGTAAAAATTGTTAGGAGTAACTGTTTTCGAGATATAAGCAAAAAACAAAAAAACTGTTACCTTAAGTAAGCGCTTGCATATAAGCAAATTTAGTACTACTAGTATTGTTATTATAAATGTTATTGTTATTAATATGACGACTAAAGACAACTCTAAGACTTTAGTGACTTTTATGTCTCCTCCTTTTTCCTCTACTAAAGTGTTAGACACAATTAATTTAGTTTAATTTCAGTTTTTCAAACATTTTATTTTAAAGCAAATTTTTGTTAAATATTAAAAACTATAAAATGGGTTAGATTGCCTAAAAACACAGATCACACATGATCTTTTGCATAGAAATGAGAAAACGCTCATGTAACACACAAAATAAGCCCCATTTTTCCTTATTAAAAGTATTATTATTATTATTATTATTATTATTATTATTATTATTATTATTATTATTATTATTATTACTATTATTTTTATTATTATTATTATTATTATTATTATTATTATTAATTTTATTATTATTAAAAACTGATTATAACTTTTGTATAGTAAATGTTTTTATACCAGTTTTAAAATGAGTTATTAATTTTAGACAATTTGTTGCCTAAAAACACAGATCACAGATGATTTCTTGCATAGAAATGAGAAAACGCTCATATAACACACAAAATAAGCTTCATTTTTGCTTAGAAAACTAAGCTTACTTTTATTACTATTATTATTTTCATTATTATTATTATTAATATTATTATTATTATTACTATTATTATTATTATTATTATTATTATTATTGTTATTATTATTATTATTATTAAAAACTTATATTAAACAGACAGAAAACGTCGTATTCTGACACAAAAAAACGAATTACGTTATAGACTTGACGAGATCGGCGTATTTCGGACTCTTATAGGACTCTTATAGGGTCAAAAAGTATCAGTTTGGATTAAAACAAATTATTTTTGTTGAGTCTCAGTCTGAATTGTTTATCAGTTCAAACAAAAACGGCTTATTTTAGACGATCTTTTGCTTTGAACAAGAAAACTTACATCGAACAGACTAAAAACGTATTAATCTGGCATAAAAGAGCAATTTATGTATCACTTCGGATAAAGGCAGCTAATCCTATTCGTTTTATTGCTTAAAATAGACAAAATTGTTAATAAATCTAACAAAAACGCTGTATTCTAGCACAAAATACTAATTACATTATAGTTTCGACGAGAATAGCTTATTTGGAATGATTCTATGCTTCCAAGCTTCCAAACGAGTAAATTTTTATTAAACAGATGCCAAACATCATGTTTTGTCCTATAAAGACATTTTATATTGCAGTTTGTATTAAAACAAAATATTTTCGTTGATTCTTTGTTAGAAGCAGCAAACCTAACATTAAAGAATCTGAAAACTTTGTATTCGGACACAAACCACCGAATTTTGTATCAGTTTAAACAAAAACGGTTGATTTTCGACAATATTTTGCTTTGAACAAGAAAACTTATATCAAACTGACTAAAAACGTCTTATTTTAGCACAAAACAAAAGATTTGCGTTATAGTCTTAACGAGAGCTGTTAATTTCAAACGGTTCTATGCTTTGAAACGAGTAAACTTTCACTGTACAGAGGAAAAACATCTTATTTCGCCTTTTAAAAACGATTCATGCCACAGTTTGGATAAAAACCAATTATTTTCGTTAATTCATTGTTACAAACATGAAACCTTACATCAAAGTAACTGAAAACCCCTTATTCAGGCACAGAAATTCGAATTACGTTTCAGTCTGGACAAAAACTGCTTACTTTAGACGATCCTTTGTTTTGAATACAAAAACTTACATTAAAAAGATTAAAAACGTCTTATTCTGGCTGAAAACTGCAAATTATATATTACTCTAGATAAAAGCAATTTATCCTGATTACTCCTTTACTTAGAATAGAGTAAACTTGTATAAAAGTTAATAAAAACTTTAAATTTCGTCTCAAAGAAATAATTTACGTTATAGTTTTGACCAGCACTGTTTATTTCAAACGATTTTATGATTCGAAACTAATGAACTTTTATGGGGCAGATGCAAAACCACATATTACAATATAAAGCGTTGTTTTAAAGCAAATTATTACCTTTTGCAACAAGAAATTTCACGTCAAAGAAACTGAAAACATCGTATCCATGCACAAATATCGAATTACGTATCAGTTTAGGCAAATACAGCTTATTTTAAACGATTCCTTGCTATAAACAAGAAAAATTTTATCAAACATATTGAAAATGTCTTATTCTCGAAAATAAGAGCAAATTATGTATCAGTTTTAACAAAAGCGGATTACTCTGTTTGATTCTATGCTTAGAGTAGAGTAAACTACTATAAAAGGTAATGAAAACTCTAAATTCAAGCTCAAAAGAACAAATTACGTTATAGTTTTGACAAAAAAAAATTATTTCGGACGACTACATATTTAGAAGTAAGCAAACTTTAATTGAACAAGTGCAAAAGCTAATACTTTGCTTTGAAATAACGATTTATGTGGTAATATGGTATTTCGCATCTGTCCTATAAAAGTTTACTCGTTTCGCTCCATTGAATCATTCGAAATAAATTATTTTGACACAACGAAAATAATTTTTTTGTTTAAACTGTAACATGTCGTTTTTATAAAACGAACTAAGACGTTTGGCATCTGTTTAGTGAAAGTTTTCTCGTTTGGGGGCATAAAATCGTTTGAAATTAACAGTTCTGGTCAAAACTATAACGTAAATTATTTCTTTGAGACGAAATTTAAAGTTTTCATTAAGTTTTATACAAGTTTGCTCTATTCTAAGCAAAGGAGTAATCAGGATAAACTGCTTTTATCCAAAGTAATACATAATTTGCAGTTTTGAGCCAGAATAAGACGTTTTTAATCTTTTTAATGTAAGTTTTCGTGTTCAAAAGAAAGAATCGTCTAAAATAAGCAATTTGTGTCCAGACTGAAACGTAATTTGATTTTCTGGGCCTGAATAAGAGGTTTTCAGTTTCTTTGATGTAAGGTTTCTTGTTTGTAACAATGAATAAACGAAAATCATTGGTTTTAATCCAAACTGTGACATAAATCGTTTTTTAAAGGCGAAATCAGACGTTTTGCCTCTGTTCAGTGAAAGTATACTGGTTTCAAAGCATAGAATCGTTTGAAATTAACAGTTCTCGTCAAGACTATAACGCAAATCTTTAAAGTGATAAAAAGAAATAATTTACGTAATAGTTTTGACCAGAACTGTTAATTTCAAACGATTTTATGCCCCCAAACGAGAAAACTTTCACTAAACAGATGCCAAACGTCTTAGTTCGTTTTATAAAAGCGACTTATGTTACAGTTTAAACAAAAACAAATTATTTGTGTTGTTGTTGTGTCAAAATAATTTATTTCTAATGATTTAATGGAGCGAAACGGGTAAACTTTTATAGGACAGATGCAAAATACCATATTACCACATAAATCATTATTTTAAAGCAAAGTATTAGCTTTTGCACATGTTCAATTAAAGTTTGCTTACTTCGAAGTATGTAATCGTCCGAAATATTTTTTTTTGTTAAAACTATAACGTAATTTGTTCTTTTGAGCTTGAATATAGAGTTTTCATTACGTTTTATAGTAGTTTACTCTACTCTAAGCATAGAATCAAACGGAGTAATCCGCTTTTGTTAAAACTGATACATAATTTGCTCTTATTTTCGAGAATAAGACGTTTTCAATATGCTTGATAAAATTTTTCTTGTTTATAGCAAAGAATCGTTTAAAATAAGCTGTATTTGCCTAAACTGATACGTAATTAGATATTTATGTATGGATACGAAGTTTTCAGTTTCTTTGACGTGAAATTTCTTGTTGCAAAAGTTAATACTTTGCTTTAAAACAACGCTTTATATGGTAATATGTGGTTTTGCATCTGCCCCATAAAAGTTCATTAGTTTCGAATCATAATTTCGTTTGAAATAAACAGTGCTGGTCAAAACTATAACGTAAATTATTTCTTTGAGACGAAATTTAAAGTTTTCATTAAGTTTTATACAAGTTTACTCTATTCTAAGTAAAGGAGTAATCAGGATAAATTGCTTTTATCTAGAGTAATATATAATTTGCAGTTTTCAGCCAGAATAAGACGTTTTTAATCTTTTTAATGTAAGTTTTCGTGTTCAAAACAAAGGATCGTCTAAAATAAGCAGTTTTTGTCCAGACTGAAACGTAATTTGAATTTCTGTGCCTAAATAAGGGGTTTTCAGTTTCTTTGATGTAAGGTTTCTTGTTTGTAACAATGAATTAACAAAAATAATTGGTTTTTATCCAAACTGTGGCATGAATCAGCTTTAAGACTATAACGCAAATCTTTTGTTTTGTGCTAAAATAAGACGTTTTTAGTCAGTTTGATATAAGCTTTCTTGTTCAAAGCAAAATATTGTCGAAAATCAACCGTTTTTGTCTAAACTGAAACAAAATTCGGTGGTTTGTGTCCGAACACAAAGTTTTCAGATTCTTTAATGTTAGGTTTGCTGCTTCTAACAAAGAATCAACGAAAATATTTTGTTTTAATACAAACTGCAATATAAAATGTCTTTATAGGACAAAACATGATGTTTGGCATCTGTTTATTAAAAATTTACTCGTTTGGAAGCATAGAATCATTCCAAATTAGCTATTCTCGTCGAAACTATAATGTAATTAGTATTTTGTGCTAGAATACAGCGTTTTTGTTAGATTTATTAACAATTTTGTCTATTTTAAGCAATGAAACGAATAGGATTAGCTGCCTTTATCCAAAGTGATACATAAATTGCTCTTTTATGCCAGATTAATACGTTTTTAGTCTGTTCGATGTAAGTTTTCTTGTTCAAAGCAAAAGATCGTCTAAAGTAAGCCGTTTTTGTTTGAACTGATGAACAATTCAGACTGAGAGTCAACAAAAATAATTTGTTTTAATCCAAACTGATAATTTTTGACCCTATAAGAGTCCTATAAGAGTCCGAGATACGCCGTTCTCGTCAAGTCTATAACGTAATTCGTTTTTTTGTGTCAGAATACGACATTTTCTGTCTGTTTAATATAAGTTTTTAATAATAATAATAATAATAACAATAATAATAATAATAATAATAATAATAATAATAACAATAATAATAATAATAATAATAATAATAATAATAATAATAATAATAATAATAATAATAATAATAATAATAAAAATAATAATAGAAATAAAAGTAAGCTTAGTTTTCTAAGCAAAAATGAAGCTTATTTTGTGTGTTATATGAGCGCTTTCTCATTTCTATGCAAGAGATCATCTGTGATCTGTGTTTTTAGGCAAGAAATTGAATAAAATTAATAACTCATTTTAAAACTGGTATAAAAACATTTACTATACAAAAGTTAATAATAATAATAATAATAATAGTAATAAAAGAAACAATAATAATAATAATAATAATAATAATAATAATAATAATAATAATGATAATAATACTTATAATAATAAATTTCTTTCTAAATTAAAGCTTAGTTTTTCTAAGCAAAAATGATGCTTATTTTGTGTTATCTGAGCGTTTTCTCATTTCTATGCAAGAGATCATCTGTGATCTGTGTTTTTAGGCAAGAAATTGTCTAAAATTAATAACTCATTTTAAAACTGGTATAAAAACATTTACTATACAAAAGTTATAATCGGTCTTTACTAATAATAATATTAATAATAATAATAATAATAATAATAATAATAATAATAATAATAATAGTAATAATAATAATAAAAATAATAGTAATAATAATAATAATAATAAAAATAAAAATAATAGTAGTAGTAAAAGTAAGCTTAGTTTTCTAAGCCAAAATGAAGCTTATTTTGTGTTATATGAGCGTTTTCTCATTTCTATGCAAAAGATCATGTGTGATCTGTGTTTTAAGTTGTGTCAGAATACGACGTTTTCTGTCTGTTTAATATAAGTTTTTAATAATAATAATAATAATAATAATAATAATAATAATAATAATAATAATAATAATAATAATAATAATAATAATAATAATAATAATAATAATAATAATAATAATAATAATAATAATAATAATAATAATAATAATAATAATAATAATAATAATAATAATAATAATAACAATAATAATAATAATAATAATAATAATAGTAATAGTAACAAAAGTAATAATAATAATAATACTTTTAAAAAGGAAAAATGGAGCTTATTTTGTGTGTTACATGAGCGTTTTCTCATTTTTATGCAAAAGATCATGTGTGATCTGTGTTTTTAGGCAATCTAAGCCAATTTATAGTTTTTAATATGTAACAAAAATTTGCTTTAAAATAAAATGTTTGAAAAACCGAAATTAAACTAAATTAAATGTGTCTAACACTTTAGTAGAGGAAAAAGGAGGAGACATAAAAGTCACTAAAGTCTTAAAGTTGTCTTTAGTCGTCATATTAATAACAATAACATTTATAATAACATTACTAGTAGTACTAAATTTGCTTATATGCAAGCGCTTAATTAAGGTAACAGTTTTTTTGTTTTTTGCCTATATCTCGAAAACAGTTACTCCTATCAATTTTTACTTTTTCACCAAAATTAAAGGTGATAAAATTTCCTACAAAATAGTTATTTGCATTTTTCATGTAGAACTAACCATAAGCGAGATATAAGTTTGAAAATAATTATTAATTAAAAAAAAGTGTTTTAACAGAAAATGTCTTGTGATTTAAAATACACTTAATTTGTTGGGTCCAATACTTTATTAGAAGAAAAAGTAGGTGACATAAAAGTCACTGAAGTCTTCAGAGTTGTTTTTAAATGCTGCATTTTTGACTTCGTCTCAAACATTGAAAACTGAATTACATTTTTGTTCAGTAACAGTTACAGTTTTCTTATTGGTTTTTTGCTTATATCTCGAAAACAGTTACTCCTATCAAATTTTATCTTTCTTTCAAAATTAAAGCTGATAAAATTTCCAACAAAATAGTTATTTACATTTTTCTTGTAGGACCGAGCATAAACGAGTTATAGAGTTGGATATAAATAATATTTAACAAAAATTTGCTTTAAAATAAAATGCTTGAAAAACCGGAATTAAACTAAATTAATTGTGTCTAACACTTTAGTAGAGGAAAAAAGAGAAGACATAAAAGTCACTAAATGTTTCAGAGTCGTCTTTAGTCGTCATATTAATAACAATAACATTAATAATAATAATACTAATAGTACTAAATTTGCTTATATGCAAACGCTTAATTAACGTAACATTTTTTTGGTTTCTTGCTTATATCTCGAAAACAGTTACTCTCCTATCAATTTTTATCTTTTTTTCAAAATTAAAGCTGATAAAATTTCCTACAAAATAGTTATTTGCATTTTTTTGTAGGACCAACCATAAGCGAGTTATAGAGTTGGATATAAATAATATTTAACAAAAATATGCTTTAAAATAAAATGTTTGAAAAACCGAAATTAAACTAAATTAATTGAGTCTAACACTTTAGTAGAGGAAAAAGAAAAAGACATAAAAGTCACTAAAGGTTTCAGAGTTGTCTTTAGTTGTCATATTAATAACAATAACATTAATAATAATAATACTAATAGTACTAAATTTGCTTATATGCAAACGCTTAATTAAGGTAACAGTGTTTTGGTTTCTTGCTTATATCTCAAAAACAGTTACTCCTATCAATTTTTATCTTTTTACTAAAATTCAAGCTGATAAAATTTCCTACAAAATAGTTATTTGCATTTTTCATGTAGGACTAACCATAAGCGAGATATATGATTGAAAATAATTAATATTTAAAAAAAAAGTGCTTTAACAGAAAATGTCTTGTGATTTAAAATACACTTAATTTATTGGGTCCAATACTTTATTAGAAGAAAAAGGAAGTGACATAAAAGTCACTGAAGTCTTCAAAGTCGTTTTTAAATGCTGCAGTTTCGTCTTCGTCTCAAACATTGAAAACTGAATTACATTTTTGTTCAGTAACAGTCACAGTTTTCTTATTGGTTTTTTGCTTATATCTCGAAAACAGTTACTCCTATCAATTTTTATCTTTCTGTCAAAATTAAAGCTGATAAAATTTCCTACAAAATAGTTATTTGCATTTTTCTTGTAGGACCAACCATAAGCGAGTTATAGAGTTGGATATAAATAATATTTAACAAAAATTTGCTTTAAAATAAAATGTTTGAAAAACTGAAATTAAACTAATTTAATTGTGTCTAACACTTTCGTAGAGGAAAAAAAAGAAGACATAAAAGTCACTAAAGGTTTCAAAGTTGTCTTTAATCGTCATATTAATAACAATAACATTAATAATAATAATACTAATATTACCAAATTTGCTTATATGCAAACGCTTAATTAAGGTAACAGTGTTTTGGTTTCTTGCTCATATCTCGAAAACAGTTACTCCTATCAATTTTTATCTTTTAACTAAAATTCAAGCTGATAAAATTTCCTACAAAATAGTTATTTGCATTTTTCTTGTAAGACCAACCATAAGCGAGTTATAAAGTTGGATATAAATAATATTTAACAAAAACTTGCTTAAAAATAAAATGTTTGAAATACTGAAATTAAACTAAATTAATTGTGTCTAACACTTTAGTAGAGAAAAAAGAAAAAGACATAAAAGTCACCAAAGTCTTCAGAATCGTTTTTAGTCGTCATATTAATAACAATAACATTAATAATAATAATACTAATAGTACTAAATTTGCTTATATGCAAACGCTTAATTAAGGTAACAGTGTTTAGGTTTCTTGCTTATATCTCGAAAACAGTTACTCCTATCAATTTTTATCTTTCTTTCAAAATTAAAGCTGATAACATTTCCTACAAAATAGTTATTTGCATTTTTCTTGTAAGACCAACCATAAGCGAGTTATAAAGATGGATATAAATAATATTTAACAAAAACTTGCTTAAAAATAAAATGTTTGAAATACTGAAATTAAACTAAATTAATTGTGTCTAACACTTTAGTAGAGAAAAAAGAAAAAGACATAAAAGTCACTAAAGGTTTCAGAGTTGTCTTTAGTTGTCATATTAATAACAATAACATTAATAATAATAATACTAATAGTACTAAATTTGCTTATATGCAAACGCTTAATTAAGGTAACAGTGTTTTGGTTTCTTGCTTATATCTCGAAAACAGTTACTCCTATCAATTTTTATCTTTCTTTCAAAATTAAAGCTGATAACATTTCCTACAAAATAGTTATTTGCATTTTTCTTGTAAGACCAACCATAAGCGAGTTATAAAGTTGGATATAAATAATATTTAACAAAAACTTGCTTAAAAATAAAATGTTTGAAATACTGAAATTAAACTAAATTAATTGTGTCTAACACTTTAGTAGAGAAAAAAGAAAAAGACATAAAAGTCACCAAAGTCTTCAGAATCGTTTTTAGTCGTCATATTAATAACAATAACATTAATAATAATAATACTAATAGTACTAAATCTGCTTATATGCAAGCGCTTTATTAAGGTAACAGTTTTTTGGCTTCTTGCTTATATCTCGAAAACAGTTACTCCTATGAATTTTTGTCTTTCTTTCAAAATTAAAGCTGATAAAATATTCTACAAAATAGTTATTTGCATTTTTCTTGTAGGACCAACCATAAGCGAGTTATAGAGTTGGATATAAATAATATTTAACAAAAATTTGCTTTAAAATAAAATGTTTGAAAAACTGAAATTAAACTAATTTAATTGTGTCTAACACTTTAGTAGAGGAAAAAGAAGAAGTCATAAAAGTCACTAAAGGTTTCAAAGTTGTCTTTAATCGTCATATTAATAACAATAACATTAATAATAATAATACTAATAGTACTAAATTTGCTTATATGCAAACGCTTAATTAAGGTAACAGTGTTTTGGTTTCTTGCTCATATCTCGAAAACAGTTACTCCTATCAATTTTTATCTTTTTACTAAAATTCAAGCTGATAAAATTTCCTACAAAATAGTTATTTGCATTTTTTATGTAGGACTAACCATAAGCGAGATATAAGATTGAAAATAATTAATATTTAAAAAAGAAGTGCTTTAACAGAAAATGTCTTGTGATTTAAAATACACTTAATTTATTAGGTCCAATACTTTATTAGAAGAAAAAGGAAGTGACATAAAAGTCACTGAAGTCTTCAGAGTCGTTTTTAAATGCTGCAGTTTCGTCTTCGTCTCAAACATTGAAAACCGAATTACATTTTTGTTCAGTAACAGTCACAGTTTTCTTATTGGTTTTTTGCTTATATCTCGAAAACAGTTACTCCTATCAATTTTTATCTTTCTTTCAAAATTAAAGCTGATAAAATTTCCTACAAAATAGTTATTTGCATTTTTCTTGTAAGACCAACCATAAGCGAGTTATAAAGTTGGATATAAATAATATTTAACAAAAACTTGCTTAAAAATAAAATGTTTGAAATACTGAAATTAAACTAAATTAATTGTGTCTAACAATTTAGTAGAGAAAAAAGGAAAAGACATAAAAGTCACCAAAGTCTTCAGAATCGTTTTTAGTCGTCATATTAATAACAATAACATTAATAATAATAATACTAATAGTACTAAATTTGCTTATATGCAAACGCTTAATTAAGGTAACAGTGTTTTGGTTTCTTGCTCATATCTCGAAAACAGTTACTCCTATCAATTTTTATCTTTTTACTAAAATTCAAGCTGATAAAATTTCCTACAAAATAGTTATTTGCATTTTTTATGTAGGACTAACCATAAGCGAGATATAAGATTGAAAATAATTAATATTTAAAAAAGAAGTGCTTTAACAGAAAATGTCTTGTAATTTAAAATACACTTAATTTATTAGGTCCAATACTTTATTAAAAAAAAAAGGGGGTGACATATAAGTCACTGAAGTCTTCAGGGTCGATTTTAAATGCTGCATTTTCGTCTTCGTCTCAAACATTGAAAACTGAATTACATTTTTGTTCTGAAACGGTAACAGTTTTTACTTTGGTTTTTTGCTTATATCTCGAAAACAGTTACTCCTATCAATTTTTATCTTTCTTTCAAAATTAAAGCTGATAACATTTCCTACAAAATAGTTATTTGCATTTTTCTTGTAGGACCAACCATAAGCGAGTATAGAGTTGGATATAAATAATATTTAACAAAAATTTGCTTTAAAATAAAATGTTTGAAAAACTGAAATTAAACTAAATTAATTGTGTCTAACACTTTAGTAGAGAAAAAAGAAAAAGACATAAAAGTCACCAAAGTCTTCAGAGTCGTTTTTAGTCGTCATATTAATAACTATAACATTAATAATAATAATACTAATATTACTAAATCTGCTTATATGCAAGCGCTTTATTAAGGTAACAGTTTTTTGGTTTCTTGCTTATATCTCGAAAACAGTTACTCCTATGAATTTTTGTCTTTCTTTCAAAATTAAAGCTGATAAAATATTCTACAAAATAGTTATTTGCATTTTTCTTGTAGGACCAACCATAAGCGAGTATAGAGTTGGATATAAATAATATTTAACAAAAATTTGCTTTAAAATAAAATGTTTGAAAAACTGAAATTAAACTAATTTAACTGTGTCTAACACTTTAGTAGAGAAAAAAGGAAAAGACATAAAAGTCACTAAAGGTTTCAGAGTTGTCTTTAGTTGTAATATTAATAACAATAACATTAATAATAATAATACTAATAGTACTAAATTTGCTTATATGCAAACGCTTAATTAAGGTAACAGTGTTTTGGTTTCTTGCTTATATCTCGAAAACAGTTACTCCTATCAATTTTTATCTTTTTACTAAAATTCAAGCTGATAAAATTTCCTACAAAATAGTTATTTGCATTTTTCATGTAGGACTAAACATAAGCGAGATATATGATTGAAAATAATTAATATTTAAAAAAAAAGTGCTTTAACAGAAAATGTCTTGTGATTTAAAATACACTTAATTTATTGGGTCCAATACTTTATTAGAAGAAAAAGGAAGTGACATAAAAATCACTGAAGTTTTCAGAGTCGTTTTTAAATGCTGCAGTTTCGTCTTCGTCTCAAACATTGAAAACCGAATTACATTTTTGTTCAGTAACAGTCACAGTTTTCGTATTGGTTTTTTGCTTATATCTCGAAAACAGTTACTCCTATCAATTTTTATCTTTTTTTCAAAATTAAAGCTGATAAAATTTCCTACAAAATAGTTATGTGCATTTTTCTTGTAGGACCAACCATAAGCGAGTTATAGAGTTGGATATAAATAATATTTAACAAAAATTTGCTTTAAAATAAAATGTTTGAAAAACTGAAATTAAACTAATTTAATTGTGTCTAACACTTTAGTAGAGGAAAAAAAAGTAGACAAGAAAGACAAAAATTCATAGGAGTAACTGTTTTCGAGATATAAGCAAGAAACCAAAAAACTGTTACCTTAATAAAGCGCTTGCATATAAGCAGATTTAGTACTATTAGTATTATTATTATTAATGTTATTGTTATTAATATGACGACTAAAAACGATTTTGAAGACTTTGGTGACTTTTATGTCTTTTTCTTTTTTCTCTACTAAAGTGTTAGACACAATTAATTTAGTTTAATTTCAGTATTTCAAACATTTTATTTTTAAGCAAGTTTTTGTTAAATATTATTTATATCCAACTTTATAACTCGCTTATGGTTGGTCCTACAAGAAAAATGCAAATAACTATTTTGTAGGAAATGTTATCAGCTTTAATTTTGAAAGAAAGATAAAAATTGATAGGAGTAACTGTTTTCGAGATATAAGCAAAAAACCAAAGTAAAAACTGTTACCGTTTCAGAACAAAAATGTAATTCAGTATTCAATGTTTGAGACGAAGACGAAAATGCAGCATTTAAAATCGACTCTGAAGACTTTAGTGACTTATATGTCACTCCCTTTTTTTTCTAATAAAGTATTGGACCTAATAAATTAAGTGTATTTTAAATCACAAAACATTTTTTGTTAAAGCACTTCTTTTTTAAATATTAATTATTTTTAATCTTATATCTCGCTTATGGTTAGTCCTACATAAAAAATGCAAATAATTATTTTGTAGGAAATTTTATCAGCTTGAATTTTAGTAAAAAGATAAAAGTTGATAGGAGTAACTGTTTTCGAGATATGAGCAAGAAACCAAAACACTGTTACCTTAATTAAGCGTTTGCATATAAGCAAATTTAGTACTATTAGTATTATTATTATTAATGTTATTGTTATTAATATGACGATTAAAGACAACTTTGAAACCTTTAGTGACTTTTATGTCTTCTTCTTTTTCCTCTACTAAAGTGTTAGACACAATTAAATTAGTTTAATTTCAGTTTTTTAAACATTTTATTTTAAAGCAAATTTTTGTTAAATATTATTTATATCCAACTCTATAACTCGCTTATGGTTGGTCCTACAAGAAAAATGCAAATAACTATTTTGTAGGAAATTTTATCAGCTTTAATTTTGACAGAAAGATAAAAATTGATAGGAGTAACTGTTTTCGAGATATAAGCAAAAAACCAATAAGAAAACTGTGACTGTTACTGAACAAAAATGTAATTCAGTTTTCAATGTTTGAGACGAAGACGAAACTGCAGCATTTAAAAACGACTCTGAAGACTTCAGTGACTTTTATGTCACTTCCTTTTTCTTCTAATAAAGTATTGGACTCAATAAATTAAGTGTATTTTAAATCACAAGACATTTTCTGTTAAAGCACTTTTTTTTTAAATATTAATTATTTTCAATCATATATCTCGCTTATGGTTAGCCCTACATGAAAAATGCAAATAACTATTTTATAGGAAATTTTATCAGCTTGAATTTTAGTAAAAAGATAAAAATTGATAGGAGTAACTGTTTTCGAGATATAAGCAAGAAACCAAAACACTGTTACCTTAATTAAGCGTTTGCATATAAGCAAATTTAGTACTATTAGTATTATTATTATTAATGTTATTGTTATTAATATGACAACTAAAGACAACTCTGAAACCTTTAGTGACTTTTATGTCTTTTCCTTTTTCCTCTACTAAAGTGTTAGACACAATTAAATTAGTTTAATTTCAGTTTTTCAAACATTTTATTTTAAAGCAAATTTTTGTTAAAAAGTATTTACATCCAACTCTATAACTCGCTTATGGTTGGTCCTACAAGAAAAATGCAAATAACTATTTTGTAGGAAATTTTATCAGCTTTAATTTTGAAAAAAAGACAAAAATTCATAGGAGTAACTGTTTTCGAGATATAAGCAACAAACCAAAAAACTGTTACCTTAATAAAGCGCTTGCATATAAGCAGATTTAGTACTATTAGTAATATTATTATTAATGTTATTGTTATTAATATGACGACTAAAAACGATTCTGAAGACTTTGGTGACTTTTATGTTTTTTTCTTTTTTCTCTATTAAAGTGTTAGACACAATTAATTTAGTTTAATTTCAGTATTTCAAACATTTTATTTTTAAGCAAGTTTTTGTTAAATATTATTTATATCCAACTTTATAACTCGCTTATGGTTGGTCCCACAAAAAAAATGCAAATAACTATTTTGTAGGAAATGTTATCAGCTTTAATTTTGAAAGAAAGATAAAAATTGATAGGAGTAACTGTTTTCGAGATATGAGCAAGAAACCAAAACACTGTTACCTTAATTAAGCGTTTGCATATAAGCAAATTTAGTACTATTAGTATTATTATTATTAATGTTATTGTTATTAATATGACGATTGAAGACAACTTTGAAACCTTTAGTGACTTTTATGTCTTCTTCTTTTTCCTCAACTAAAGTGTTAGACACAATTAAATTAGTTTAATTTCAGTTTTTCAAACATTTTATTTTAAAGCAAATTTTTGTTAAATATTATTTATATCCAACTCTATAACTCGCTTATGGTTGGTCCTACAAGAAAAATGCAAATATTTATTTTGTAGGAAATTTTATCAGCTTTAATTTTGACAGAAAGATAAAAATTGATAGGAGTAACTGTTTTCGAGATATAAGCAAAAAACCAATAAGAAAACTGTGACTGTTACTGAACAAAAATGTAATTCAGTTTTCAATGTTTGAGACGAAGACGAAACTGCAGCATTTGAAAACGACTCTGAAGACTTCAGTGACTTTTATGTCACTTCCTTTTTCTTCTAATAAAGTATTGGACCCAATAAATTAAGTGTATTTTAAATCACAAGACATTTTCTGTTAAAGCACTTTTTTTTTAAATATTAATTATTTTCAATCATATATCTCGCTTATGGTTAGTCCTACATGAAAAATGCAAATAACTATTTTATAGGAAATTTTATCAGCTTGAATTTTAGTAAAAAGATAAAAATTGATAGGAGTAACTGTTTTCGAGATATAAGCAAGAAACCAAAAAACTGTTACCTTAATAAAGCGCTTGCATATAAGCAGATTTAGTACTATTAGTATTATTATTGTTAATGTTATTGTTATTAATATGACGACTAAAAACGATTTTGAAGACTTTGGTGACTTTTATGTCTTTTTCTTTTTTCTCAACTAAAGTGTTAGACACAATTAATTTAGTTTAATTTCAGTATTTCAAACATTTTATTTTTAAGCAAGTTTTTGTTAAATATTATTTATATCCAACTTTATAACTCGCTTATGGTTGGTCCTACAAGAAAAATGCAAATAACTATTTTGTAGGAAATGTTATCAGCTTTAATTTTGAAAAAAAGATAAAAATTGATAGGAGTAACTGTTTTCGAGATATAAGCAAAAAACCAATGTAAAAACTGTTACCGTTTCAGAACAAAAATGTAATTCAGTTTTCAATGTTTGAGACGAAGACGAAAATGCAGCATTTAAAATCGACTCTGAAGACTTCAGTGACTTATATGTCACCCCCTTTTTTTCTAATAAAGTATTGGACCTAATAAATTAAGTGTATTTTAAATCACAAGACATTTTCTGTTAAAGCACTTCTTTTTTAAATATTAATTATTTTCAATCTTATATCTCGCTTATGGTTAGTCCTACATAAAAAATGCAAATAATTATTTTGTAGGAAATTTTATCAGTTTGAATTTTAGTAAAAAGATAAAAGTTGATAGGAGTAACTGTTTTCGAGATATGAGCAAGAAACCAAAACACTGTTACCTTAATTAAGCGTTTGCATATTAGCAAATTTAGTACTATTAGTATTATTATTATTAATGTTATTGTTATTAATATGACGATTAAAGACAACTTTGAAACCTTTAGTGACTTTTATGTCTTCTTCTTTTTCCTCTACTAAAGTGTTAGACACAATTAAATTAGTTTAATTTCAGTTTTTCAAACATTTTATTTTAAAGCAAATTTTTGTTAAATATTATTTATATCCAACTCTATAACTCGCTTATGGTTGGTCGTACAAGAAAAATGCAAATAACTATTTTGTAGGAAATTTTATCAGCTTTAATTTTGAAAGAAAGATAAAAATTGATAGGAGTAACTGTTTTCGAGATATAAGCAAAAAACCAATAAGAAAACTGTGACTGTTACTGAACAAAAATGTAATTCGGTTTTCAATGTTTGAGACGAAGACGAAACTGCAGCATTTAAAAACGACTCTGAAGACTTCAGTGACTTTTATGTCACTTCCTTTTTCTTCTAATAAAGTATTGGACCCAATAAATTAAGTGTATTTTAAATCACAAGACATTTTCTGTTAAAGCACTTTTTTTTTAAATATTAATTATTTTCAATCATATATCTCGCTTATGGTTAGTCCTACATGAAAAATGCAAATAACTATTTTGTAGGAAATTTTATCAGCTTGAATTTTAGTAAAAAGATAAAAATTGATAGGAGTAACTGTTTTCGAGATATAAGCAAGAAACCAAAACACTGTTACCTTAATTAAGCGTTTGCATATAAGCAAATTTAGAACTATTAGTATTATTATTATTAATGTTATTGTTATTAATATGACAACTAAAGACAACTCTGAAACCTTTAGTAACTTTTATGTCTTTTCGTTTTTTCTCTACTAAAGTGTTAGACACAGTAAAATTAGTTTAATTTCAGTTTTTCAAACATTTTATTTTAAAGCAAATTTTTGTTAAATATTATTTATATCCAACTCTATAACTCGCTTATGGTTGGTCCTACAAGAAAAATGCAAATAACTATTTTGTAGAATATTTTATCAGCTTTGATTTTGAAAGAAAGACAAAAATTCATAGGAGTAACTGTTTTCGAGATATAAGCAAGAAACCAAAAAACTGTTACCTTAATTAAGCGTTTGCATATAAGCAAATTTAGTACTATTAGTATTATTATTATTAATGTTATTGTTATTAATATGACGATTAAAAACGATTCTGAAGACTTTGGTGACTTTTATGTCTTTTTCTTTTTTCTCTACTAAAGTGTTAGACTCAATTAATTTAGTTTAATTTCGGTTTTTCAAACATTTTATTTAAAGCAAATTCTTGTTAAATATTATTTATATCCAACTCTATAACTCGCTTATGGTTGGTCCTACAAGAAAAATGCAAACAACTATTTTGTAGGATAAAATGTTTGAAATACTGAAATTAAACTAAATTAATTGTGTCTAACACTTTAGTAGAGGAAAAAGAAGAAGACATAAAAGTCACTAAAGGTTTCAGAGTCGTCTTTAATCGTCATATTAATAACAATAACATTAATAATAATAATACTAATAGTACTAAATTTGCTTATACGCAAACGCGTAACAGTTTTTTGGTTTCTTGCTTATATCTCGAAAACAGTTACTACTATCAATTTTTATCTTTTTACTAAAATTAAAGCTGATAAAATTTTCTACAAAATAGTAATTTGCATTTTTCATGTAGGACTAACCATAAGCGAGATATAAGTTTGAAAATAACTAATATTTAAAAAAAAGTGCTTTAACAGAAAATGTTTTGTGATTTAAAATACACTTAATTTATTGGGTCCAATACTTTATTAGAAGAAAAAGGAGGTGACATAAAAGTCACTGAAGTCTTCAGAGTCGATTTTAAATGCTGCATTTTCGTCTTCGTCTCAAACATTGAAAACTGAATTACATTTTTGTTCAGTAACAGTTACAGTTTTCTCATTGGTTTTTTGCTTATATCTCGAAAACTGTTACTCCTATCAATTTTTATCTTTATTTCAAAATTAAAGCTGATAAAATTTCCTACAAAATCGTTATTTGCATTTTTCATGTAGGACCAACCATAAGCGAGTTATAGAGTTGGATATAAATAATCTTTAACAAAAATTTGCTTTAAAATAAAATGTTTGAAAAACCGATATTAAACTAAATTAATTGGGTCTAACACTTTAGTAGAGGAAAAAGGAGAAGACATAAAGTCACCAAAATCTTCAGAGTTGTTTTTAGTACTAAATTAGCTTATATGCAAGCGCTTTATTAAGTTAACAGTTTTTTGGTTTCTTGCTTATATCTCGAAAACAGTTACTACTATCAATTTTTATCTTTTTACTAAAATTAAAGCTGATAAAATTTCCTACAAAATAGTAATTTGCATTTTTCATGTAGGACTAACCATAAGCGAGATATAAGTTTGAAAATAACTAATATTTAAAAAAAAGTGTTTTAACAGAAAATGTCTTGGGATTTAAAATACACTTAATTTATTGGGTCCAATAGTTTATTAGAAGAAAAAGGAGGTGACATAAAAGTCACTGAAGTCTTCAGAGTCGATTTTAAATGCTGCATTTTCGTCTTCGTCTCAAACATTGAAAACTGAATTACATTTTTGTTCAGTAACAGTTACAGTTTTCTTATTGGTTTTTTGCTTATATCTCGAAAACTGTTACTCCTATCAATTTTTATCTTTATTTCAAAATTAAAGTTGATAAAATTTCCTACAAAATCGTTATTTGCATTTTTCATGTAGGACCAACCATAAGCGAGTTATAGAGTTGGATATAAATAATATTTAACAAAAATTTGCTTTAAAATAAAATGTTTGAAAAACTGAAATTAAACTAATTTAATTGGGTCTAACACTTTAGTAGAGGAAAAAGAAAAAGACATAAAAGTCACTAAAAGTTTCAGAGTCGTCTTTAGTCGTCATATTAATAACAATAACATTAATGATAATAATACTAATAGTACTAAATTTGCTTATATGCAAACGCTTAATTAAGGTAACAGTGTTTTGGTTTC
Source organism: Tribolium castaneum (assembly GCF_031307605.1). Lineage (NCBI taxonomy): Eukaryota > Metazoa > Arthropoda > Insecta > Coleoptera > Tenebrionidae > Tribolium > Tribolium castaneum. The sequence goes on from NW_026986630.1 coordinate 1,222,644, forward strand.
TTGCTTATATCTCGAAAACAGTTACTCCTATCAATTTTTATCTTTTACTAAAATTAAAGCTGATAAAATTTCCTACAAAATAGTAATTTGCATTTTTCATGTAGGACTAACCATAAGCGAGATATAAGTTTGAAAATAACTAATATTTAAAAAAAGTGCTTTAACAGAAAATGTCTTGTGATTTAAAATACACTTAATTTATTGGGTCCAATACTTTATTAGAAGAAAAAGGAGGTGACATAAAAGTCACTGAAGTCTTCAGAGTCGATTTTAAATGCTGCATTTTCGTCTTCGTCTCAAACATTGAAAACTGAATTACATTTTTGTTCAGTAACAGTTACAGTTTTCTTATTGGTTTTTTGCTTATATCTTGAAAACTGTTACTCCTATTAATTTTTATCTTTCTTTCAAAATTAAAGCTGATAAAATTTCCTACAAAATCGTTATTAGCATTTTTCTTGTAGGACCAACCATAAGCGAGTTATAGAGTTGGATATAAATAATATTTAACAAAAATTTGCTTTAAAATAAAATGTTTGAAAAACTGAAATTAAACTAGTTTAATTGTGTCTACCACTTTAGTAGAGGAAAAAGAAAAAGACATAAAAGTCACTAAAAGTTTCAGAGTCGTCTTTAGTCGTCATATTAATAACAATAACATTAATAATAATAATATTAATAGTACTAAATTTGCTTATATGCAAACGCTTAATTAAGGTAACAGTGTTTTGGTTTCTTGCTTATATCTCGAAAACAGTTACTCCTATCAATTTTTATCTTATACTAAAATTAAAGCTGATAAAATTTTCTACAAAATAGTTATTTGCATTTTTCTTGTAGGACCAAGCATAAGCGAGTTATAGAGATGGATATAAATAATATTTAACAAAAATTTGCTTTAAAATAAAATGTTTGAAATACTGAAATTAAACTAAATTAATTGTGTCTAACACTTTAGTATAGGAAAAAGGAGAAGACATAAAAGTCACCAAAGTCTTTAGAGTCTTTTTTAGTCGTCATTTTAATTACAATAACATTAATAATAACAATAATACTAATAGTACTAAATTTGCTTATATGCAAGCGCTTTATTAAGGTAACAGTTTTTTGGTTTTTTGCTTATATCTCGAAAACAGTTACTCCTATTAATTTTTATCTTTTTACTAAAATTAAAGCTGATAAAATTTCCTACAAAATAGTTATTTGCATTTTTCTTGTAGGACCAAGCATAAGCGAGTTATAGAGATGGATATAAATAATATTTAACAAAAATTTGCTTTCAAATAAAATGTTTGAAATACTGAAATTAAACTAAATTAATTGTGTCTAACACTTTAGTAGAGGAAAAAGAAAAAGACATAAAAGTCACTAAAGGTTTCAGAGTCGTCTTTAGTCGTCATATTAATAACAATAACATTAATAATAATAATACTAATAGTACTAAATTTGCTTATATGCAAACGCTTAATTAAGGTAACAGTGTTTTGGTTTCTTACTTATATCTCGAAAACAGTTACTCCTGTCAATTTTTATCTTTTTACTAAAATTAAAGCTGATAAAATTTCCTACAAAATAGTTATTTGCATTTTTTTTGTAAGACCAACCATAAGCGAGTTATAGAGTTGGATATAAATAATCTTCAACAAAAATTTGCTTTAAAATAAAATGTTTGAAAAATCGAAATTAAACTAAATTAATTGAGTCTAACACTTTAGTATAGGAAAAAGGAGAAGACATAAAAGTCACCAAAGTCTTTAGAGTCTTTTTTAGTCGTCATTTTAATAACAATAACATTAATAATAATAATACTAATAGTACTAAATTTGCTTATATGAAAGCGCTTTATTAAGGTAACAGTTTTTTGGTTTTTTGCTTATATCTCGAAAACAGTTACTCCTATCAATTTTTATCTTTTTACTAAAATTAAAGCTGATAAAATTTCCTACAAAATAGTTATTTGCATTTTTTTGTAGGACCAAGCATAAGCGAGTTATAGAGATGGATATAAATAATATTTAACAAAAATTTGCTTTAAAATAAAATGTTTGAAATACTGAAATTAAACTAAATTAATTGTGTCTAACACTTTAGTAGAGGAAAAAGAAAAAGACATAAAAGTCACTAAAGGTTTTAGAGTCGTCTTTAGTCGTCATATTAATAACAATAACATTAATAATAATAATACTAATAGTACTAAATTTGCTTATATGCAAGCGCTTAATTAAGGTAACAGTTTCTTGCTTATATCTCGAAAAGAGTTACTCCTATCAATTTTTATCTTTTTACTAAAATTAAAGCTTATAAAATTTCCTACAAAATAGTTATTTGCATTTTTTATGTAGAACTAACCATAAGCAAGATATAAGTTTGAAAATAATTAATATTTAAAGAAAAAGTGCTTTAACAGAAAATGTCTTGTGATTTAAAATACACTTAATTTAATGGGTCCAATACTTTATTAGAAGAAAAAGGAGGTGACATAAAAGTCACCAAAGTTTTCAGAGTTGTTTTTAGTACTAAATTTGCTTATATGTAAGCCCTTAATTAAGGTAACAGTTTTTTGGTTTCTTGCTTATATCTCGAAAACAGTTACTCCTATCAATTTTTATCTTTTCACTAAAATTAAAGCTGATAAAATTTCCTACAAAATAGTTATTTGCATTTTTTATGTAGGACTAACCATAAGCGAGATATAAGTTTGTAAATAATTAATATTTAAAAAAAAATTGCTTTAACAGAAAATGTCTTGTGATTTAAAATACACTTAATTTAATGGGTCCAATACTTTATTAGAAGAAAAAAATGGTGACATAATAGTCACTGAAGTTTTCAGAGTTGTTTTTAAATGCTGCATTTTCGTCTTAGTCTCAAATATTGAAAACTGAATTACATTTTTGTTCAGTAACAGTTACAGTTTTATTATTGGTTTTTTGCTTATATCTCGAAACCAGTTACTTCTATCAATTTTTACCTTTTTTTCAAAATTAAAGCTGATAAAATTTCCTACAAAATAGTTAATTGCATTTTTTTTGTAAGACCAACCATAAGCGAGTGATAGAGTTGGATATAGATAATCTTTAACAAAAATTTGCTTTAAAATAAAATGTTTGATAATCCGAAATTAAACTAAATTAATTAAGACTAACACATTAGTAGAGGAAAAAGGAGAAGACATAAAAGTCACCAAAGTCTTGAGAGTCGTTTTTAATCGTCATATTAATAACAATAACATTAATAATAATAATACTAATATTACTAAATTTGCTTATATGCAAGCGCTTAATTAAGGCAACAGTTTCTTGCTTATATCTCCAAAATAGTTACTCCTATCAATTTTTATCATTTTACAAAAATTAAAGCTGATAAAATTTCCTACAAAATAGTTATTTGCATTTTTTATGTAGGACTAACCATAAGCGAGATTTAAGTTTGAAAATAATTAATATTTAAAAAAAAAGTGTTTGACAGAAAATGTCGTGTGATTTATAATACACTTAATTTATTGGGTCCAATACTTTATTAGAAGAAAAGGGAGGTGACATAAAAGTCACTAAAGTTTTAAGAGTCGTTTTTAAATGCTGCATTTTCGTCTTCGTCTCAAACAATGAAAACTGAATTACATTTTTGTTCAGTAACTGTAACAGTTTTCACTTTGGTTTTTTGCTTATATCTCGAAAACAATTACTCTTATCAATTTTTATCTTTCTTTCAAAATTAAAGCTGATAAAATTTCCTACAAAATAGTTATTTGCATTTTTTTTGTAAGACCAACCATAAGCGAGTTATAGTGTTGGATATAAATAATCATTAACAAAAATTTGCTTTAAAATAAAATGTTTGAAAAACCGAAATTAAACTAAATAAATTGAGTCTAACACTTTAGTATACGAAAAAGGAGAAGACATAAAAGTCACCAAAGTTTTGAGAGTCGTTTTTAATCGTCATATTAATAACAATAACATTAATAATAATAATACTAATATTACTAAATTTGCTTATATGCAAGCGCTTAATTAAGATAACAGTTTCTTGCTTATATCTCGAAAACAGTTACTCCTATTAATTTTTATCTTTTTACTAAAATTAAAGCTGATAAAATTTCCTACAAAATAGCTATTTGCATTTTTTATGTAGAACTAACCATAAGCGAGATATAAGTTTGAAAATAATTAATATTTAAAGAAAAAGTGCTTTAACAGAAAATGTCTTGTGATTTAAAATACACTTAATTTAATGGGTTCAATACTTTATTAGAAGAAAAAGGAGGTGACATAAAAGTCACCAAAGTCTTCAGAGTGGTTTTTAGTACTAAATTTGCTTATATGTAAGCCCTTAATTAAGGTAACAGTTTTTTGGTTTCTTGCTTATATCTCAAAAACAGTTACTCCTATCAATTTTTATCTTTTCACTAAAATTAAAGCTGATAAAATTTCCTACAAAATACGTATTTGCATTTTTCATGTAGGACTAACCATAAGCGAGATATAAGTTTGAAAATAATTAATATTTAAAAAAAAAGTGTTTTAACAGAAAATGTCTTGGGATTTAAAATACACTTAATTTATTGGGTCCAATAGTTTATTAGAAGAAAAAGGAGGTGACATAAAAGTCACTGAAGTCTTCAGAGTCGATTTTAAATGCTGCATTTTCGTCTTTGTCTCAAACATTGAAAACTGAATTACATTTTTGTTCAGTAACAGTTACAGTTTTCTTATTGGTTTTTTGCTTATATCTCGAAAACTGTTACTCCTATCAATTTTTATCTTTATTTCAAAATTAAAGCTGATAAAATTTCCTACAATAATAATAATAATAATAATGAAAATAATAATAGTAATAAAAGTAAGCTTAGTTTTCTAAGCAAAAATGAAGCTTATTTTGTGTGTTATATGAGCGCTTTCTCATTTCTATGCAAGAAATCATCTGTGATCTGTATTTTTAGGCAAGAAATTGTCTAAAATTAATAACTCATTTTAAAACTGGTATAAAAACATTTACTATACAAAAGTTAATAATAATAATAATAATAATAATAGTAATAATAATAATAATAATAGTAATAAAAGAAATAATAATAATAATAATAATAATAATAATAATAATAATACTTATAATAATGAATTTCTTTCTAAATTAAAGCTTAGTTTTTCTAAGCAAAAATGATGCTTATTTTGTGTGTTATATGAGCGTTTTCTCATTTCTATGCAAGAGATCATCTGTGATCTGTGTTTTTAGGCAAGAAATTGAATAAAATTAATAACTCATTTTAAAACTGGTATAAAAACATTTACTATACAAAAGTTAATAATAATAATAATAATAAAAAAAATAATAATAATAATAATAATAATAATAGTAATAAAAGAAACAATAATAATAATAATAATAATAATAATAATAATAATAAAAACAATAATAGAAATAAAAGTAAGCTTAGTTTAATAAGCAAAAATGAAGCTTATTTTGTGTGTTATATGAGCGCTTTCTCATTTCTATGCAAGAAATCATCTGTGATCTGTATTTTTAGGCAAGAAATTGTCTAAAATTAATAACTCATTTTAAAACTGGTATAAAAACATTTACTATACAAAAGTTAATAATAATAATAATAATAATAATAGTAATAATAATAATAATAATAGTAATAATAATAATAATAATAATAGTAATAAAAGAAATAATAATAATAATAATAATAATAATAATAATAATAATAATAATAATACTTATAATAATGAATTTCTTTCTAAATTAAAGCTTAGTTTTTCTAAGCAAAAATGATGCTTATTTTGTGTGTTATATGAGCGTTTTCTCATTTCTATGCAAGAGATCATCTGTGATCTGTGTTTTTAGGCAAGAAATTGAATAAAATTAATAACTCATTTTAAAACTGGTATAAAAACATTTACTATACAAAAGTTAATAATAATAATAATAATAAAAATAATAATAATAATAATAATAATAATAGTAATAAAAGAAACAATAATAATAATAATAATAATAATAATAATAATAATAATAATAATAATAATGATAATAATACTTATAATAATAAATTTCTTTCTAAATTAAAGCTTAGTTTTTCTAAGCAAAAATGATGCTTATTTTGTGTTATCTGAGCGTTTTCTCATTTCTATGCAAGAGATCATCTGTGATCTGTGTTTTTAGGCAAGAAATTGTCTAAAATTAATAACTCATTTTAAAACTGGTATAAAAACATTTACTATACAAAAGTTATAATCGGTCTTTAATAATAATAATATTAATAATAATAATAATAATAATAATAATAATAATAATAATAATAATAATAATAGTAATAATAATAATAAAAATAATAGTAATAATAATAATAATAATAATAATAATAAAAATAGTAGTAGTAAAAGTAAGCTTAGTTTGTGTTATATGAGCGTTTTCTCATTTCTATGCAAAAGATCATGTGTGATCTGTGTTTTAAGTTGTGTCAGAATACGACGTTTTCTGTCTGTTTAATATAAGTTTTTAATAATAATAATAATAATATAAATAATAATAATAATAATAATAATAACAATAATAATAATAATAATAATAATAATAATAATAGTAATAGTAACAAAAGTAATAATAATAATAATACTTTTAAAAAGGAAAAATGGAGCTTATTTTGTGTGTTACATGAGCGTTTTCTCATTTTTATGCAAAAGATCATGTGTGATCTGTGTTTTTAGGCAATCTAAGCCAATTTATAGTTTTTAATATTTAACAAAAATTTGCTTTAAAATAAAATGTTTGAAAAACCGAAATTAAACTAAATTAATTGTGTCTAACACTTTAGTAGAGGAAAAAGGAGGAGACATAAAAGTCACTAAAGTCTTAAAGTTGTCTTTAGTCGTCATATTAATAACAATAACATTTATAATAACAATACTAGTAGTACTAAATTTGCTTATATGCAAGCGCTTAATTAAGGTAACAGTTTTTTTGTTTTTTGCCTATATCTCGAAAACAGTTACTCCTATCAATTTTTACTTTTTCACCAAAATTAAAGGTGATAAAATTTCCTACAAAATAGTTACTTGCATTTTTCATGTAGAACTAACCATAAGCGAGATATAAGTTTGAAAATAATTATTAATTAAAAAAAAGTGTTTTAACAGAAAATGTCTTGTGATTTAAAATACACTTAATTTGTTGGGTCCAATACTTTATTAGAAGAAAAAGGAGGTGACATAAAAGTCACTGAAGTCTTCAGAGTCGTTTTTAAATGCTGCATTTTTGACTTCGTCTCAAACATTGAAAACTGAATTACATTTTTGTTCAGTAACAGTTACAGTTTTCTTATTGGTTTTTTGCTTATATCTCGAAAACAGTTACTCCTATCAAATTTTATCTTTTTTTCAAAATTAAAGCTGATAAAATTTCCAACAAAATAGTTATTTACATTTTTCTTGTAGGACCAAGCATAAACGAGTTATAGAGTTGGATATAAATAATATTTAACAAAAATTTGCTTTAAAATAAAATGCTTGAAAAACCGGAATTAAACTAAATTAATTGTGTCTAACACTTTAGTAGAGGAAAAAGAAAAAGACATAAAAGTCACTAAAGGTTTCAGAGTTGTCTTTAGTCGTCATATTAATAACAATAACATTAATAATAATACTACTAATAGTACTAAATTTGCTTATATGCAAACGCTTAATTAACGTAACATTTTTTTGGTTTCTTGCTTATATCTCGAAAACAGTTACTCCTATCAATTTTTATCTTTTTTTCAAAATTAAAGCTGATAAAATTTCCTACAAAATAGTTATTTGCATTTTTTTGTAGGACCAACCATAAGCGAGTTATAGAGTTGGATATAAATAATATTTAACAAAAATTTGCTTTAAAATAAAATGTTTGAAAAACCGAAATTAAACTAAATTAATTGAGTCTAACACTTTAGTAGAGGAAAAAGAAAAAGACATAAAAGTCACTAAAGGTTTCAGAGTTGTCTTTAGTTGTCATATTAATAACAATAACATTAATAATAATAATACTAATAGTACTAAATTTGCTTATATGCAAACGCTTAATTAAGGTAACAGTGTTTTGGTTTCTTGCTTATATCTCAAAAACAGTTACTCCTATCAATTTTTATCTTTTTACTAAAATTCAAGCTGATAAAATTTCCTACAAAATAGTTATTTGCATTTTTCATGTAGGACTAACCATAAGCGAGATATATGATTGAAAATAATTAATATTTAAAAAAAAAAGTGCTTTAACAGAAAATGTCTTGTGATTTAAAATACACTTAATTTATTGGGTCCAATACTTTACTAGAAGAAAAAGGAAGTGACATAAAAGTCACTGAAGTCTTCAAAGTCGTTTTTAAATGCTGCAGTTTCGTCTTCGTCTCAAACATTGAAAACTGAATTACATTTTTGTTCAGTAACAGTCACAGTTTTCTTATTGGTTTTTTGCTTATATCTCGAAAACAGTTACTCCTATCAATTTTTATCTTTCTGTCAAAATTAAAGCTGATAAAATTTCCTACAAAATAGTTATTTGCATTTTTCTTGTAGGACCAACCATAAGCGAGTTATAGAGTTGGATATAAATAATATTTAACAAAAATTTGCTTTAAAATAAAATGTTTGAAAAACTGAAATTAAACTAATTTAATTGTGTCTAACACTTTAGTAGAGGAAAAAGAAGAAGACATAAAAGTCACTAAAGGTTTCAAAGTTGTCTTTAATCGTCATATTAATAACAATAACATTAATAATAATAATACTAATAGTACTAAATTTGCTTATATGCAAACGCTTAATTAAGGTAACAGTGTTTTGGTTTCTTGCTCATATCTCGAAAACAGTTACTCCTATCAATTTTTGTCTTTTGACTAAAATTCAAGCTGATAAAATTTCCTACAAAATAGTTATTTGCTTTTTTTATGTAGGACTAACCATAAGCGAGATATAAGACTGAAAATAATTAATATTTAAAAAAGAAGTGCTTTAACAGAAAATGTCTTGTGATTTAAAATACACTTAATTTATTAGGTCCAATACTTTATTAAAAAAAAAAGGGGGTGACATATAAGTCACTGAAGTCTTCAGAGTCGATTTTAAATGCTGCATTTTCGTCTTCGTCTCAAACATTGAAAACTGAATTACATTTTTGTTCTGAAACGGTAACAGTTTTTACTTTGGTTTTTTGCTTATATCTCGAAAACAGTTACTCCTATCAATTTTTATCTTTCTTTCAAAATTAAAGCTGATAACATTTCCTACAAAATAGTTATTTGCATTTTTCTTGTAAGACCAACCAAAAGCGAGTTATAAAGTTGGATATAAATAATATTTAACAAAAACTTGCTTAAAAATAAAATGTTTGAAATACTGAAATTAAACTAAATTAATTGTGTCTAACACTTTAGTAGAGAAAAAAGAAAAAGACATAAAAGTCACCAAAGTCTTCAGAATCGTTTTTAGTCGTCATATTAATAACAATAACATTAATAATAATAATACTAATAGTACTAAATTTGCTTATATGCAAGCGCTTTATTAAGGTAACAGTTTTTTGGCTTCTTGCTTATATCTCGAAAACAGTTACTCCTATGAATTTTTGTCTTTCTTTCAAAATTAAAGCTGATAAAATATTCTACAAAATAGTTATTTGCATTTTTCTTGTAGGACCAACCATAAGCGAGTTATAGAGTTGGATATAAATAATATTTAACAAAAATTTGCTTTAAAATAAAATGTTTGAAAAACGGAAATTAAACTAATTTAACTGTGTCTAACACTTTAGTAGGGAAAAAAGGAAAAGACATAAAAGTCACTAAAGGTTTCAGAGTTGTCTTTAGTTGTCATATTAATAACAATAACATTAATAATAATAATACTAATAGTACTAAATTTGCTTATATGCAAACGCTTAATTAAGGTAACAGGGTTTTGGTTTCTTGCTTATATCTCGAAAACAGTTACTCCTATCAATTTTTATCTTTTTACTAAAATTCAAGCTGATAAAATTTCCTACAAAATAGTTATTTGCATTTTTCATGTAGGACTAACCATAAGCGAGATATATGATTGAAAATAATTAATATTTAAAAAAGAAGTGCTTTAACAGAAAATGTCTTGTGATTTAAAATACACTTAATTTATTGGGTCCAATACTTTATTAGAAGAAAAAGGAAGTGACATAAAAGTTACTGAAGTCTTCAGAGTCGTTTTTAAATGCTGCAGTTTCGTCTTCGTCTCAAACATTGAAAACTGAATTACATTTTTGTTCAGTAACAGTCACAGTTTTCTTATTGGTTTTTTGCTTATATCTCGAAAACAGTTACTCCTATCAATTTTTATCTTTCTGTCAAAATTAAAGCTGATAAAATTTCCTACAAAATAGTTATTTGCATTTTTCTTGTAGGACCAACCATAAGCGAGTTATAGAGTTGGATATAAATAATATTTAACAAAAATTTGCTTTAAAATAAAATGTTTGAAAAACTGAAATTAAACTAATTTAATTGTGTCTAACACTTTAGTAGAGGAAAAAGAAGAAGACATAAAAGTCACTAAAGGTTTCAAAGTTGTCTTTAATCGTCATATTAATAACAATAACATTAATAATAATAATACTAATAGTACTAAATTTGCTTATATGCAAACGCTTAATTAAGGTAACAGTGTTTTGGTTTCTTGCTCATATCTCGAAAACAGTTACTCCTATCAATTTTTATCTTTTTACTAAAATTCAAGCTGATAAAATTTCCTACAAAATAGTTATTTGCATTTTTTATGTAGGACTAACCATAAGCGAGATATAAGATTGAAAATAATTAATATTTAAAAAAGAAGTGCTTTAACAGAAAATGTCTTGTGATTTAAAATACACTTAATTTATTAGGTCCAATACTTTATTAGAAGAAAAAGGAAGTGACATAAAAGTCACTGAAGTCTTCAGAGTCGTTTTTAAATGCTGCAGTTTCGTCTTCGTCTCAAACATTGAAAACCGAATTACATTTTTGTTCAGTAACAGTCACAGTTTTCTTATTGGTTTTTTGCTTATATCTCGAAAACAGTTACTCCTATCAATTTTTGTCTTTCTTTCAAAATTAAAGCTGATAAAATTTCCTACAAAATAGTTATTTGCATTTTTCTTGTAAGACCAACCATAAGCGAGTTATAAAGTTGGATATAAATAATATTTAACAAAAACTTGCTTAAAAATAAAATGTTTGAAATACTGAAATTAAACTAAATTAATTGTGTCTAACACTTTAGTAGAGAAAAAAGAAAAAGACATAAAAGTCACCAAAGTCTTCAAAATCGTTTTTAGTCGTCATATTAATAACAATAACATTAATAATAATAATACTAATAGTACTAAATCTGCTTATATGCAAGCGCTTTATTAAGGTAACAGTTTTTTGGTTTCTTGCTTATATCTCGAAAACAGTTACTCCTATGAATTTTTGTCTTTCTTTCAAAATTAAAGCTGATAAAATATTCTACAAAATAGTTATTTGCATTTTTCTTGTAGGACCAACCATAAGCGAGTATAGAGTTGGATATAAATAATATTTAACAAAAATTTGCTTTAAAATAAAATGTTTGAAAAACTGAAATTAAACTAATTTAACTGTGTCTAACACTTTAGTAGAGAAAAAAGGAAAAGACATAAAAGTCACTAAAGGTTTCAGAGTTGTCTTTAGTTGTCATATTAATAACAATAACATTAATAATAATAATACTAATAGTACTAAATTTGCTTATATGCAAACGCTTAATTAAGGTAACAGTGTTTTGGTTTCTTGCTTATATCTCGAAAACAGTTACTCCTATCAATTTTTATCTTTTTACTAAAATTCAAGCTGATAAAATTTCCTACAAAATAGTTATTTGCATTTTTCATGTAGGACTAAACATAAGCGAGATATATGATTGAAAATAATTAATATTTAAAAAAAAAGTGCTTTAACAGAAAATGTCTTGTGATTTAAAATACACTTAATTTATTGGGTCCAATACTTTATTAGAAGAAAAAGGAAGTGACATAAAAATCACTGAAGTCTTCAGAGTCGTTTTTAAATGCTGCAGTTTCGTCTTCGTCTCAAACATTGAAAACCGAATTACATTTTTGTTCAGTAACAGTCACAGTTTTCTTATTGGTTTCTTGCTTATATCTCGAAAACAGTTACTCCTATCAATTTTTATCTTTTTTTCAAAATTAAAGCTGATAAAATTTCCTACAAAATAGTTATGTGCATTTTTCTTGTAGGACCAACCATAAGCGAGTTATAGAGTTGGATATAAATAATATTTAACAAAAATTTGCTTTAAAATAAAATGTTTGAAAAACTGAAGTTAAACTAATTTAATTGTGTCTAACACTTTAGTAGAGGAAAAAGAAGAAGACAAGAAAGACAAAAATTCATAGGAGTAACTGTTTTCGAGATATAAGCAAGAAACCAAAAAACTGTTACCTTAATAAAGCGCTTGCATATAAGCAGATTTAGTACTATTAGTATTATTATTATTAATGTTATTGTTATTAATATGACGACTAAAAACGATTTTGAAGACTTTGGTGACTTTTATGTCTTTTTCTTTTTTCTCTACTAAAGTGTTAGACACAATTAATTTAGTTTAATTTCAGTATTTCAAACATTTTATTTTTAAGCAAGTTTTTGTTAAATATTATTTATATCCAACTTTATAACTCGCTTATGGTTGGTCCTACAAGAAAAATGCAAATAACTATTTTGTAGGAAATGTTATCAGCTTTAATTTTGAAAGAAAGATAAAAATTGATAGGAGTAACTGTTTTCGAGATATAAGCAAAAAACCAAAGTAAAAACTGTTACCGTTTCAGAACAAAAATGTAATTCAGTATTCAATGTTTGAGACGAAGACGAAAATGCAGCATTTAAAATCGACTCTGAAGACTTCAGTGACTTATATGTCACTCCCTTTTTTTTCTAATAAAGTATTGGACCTAATAAATTAAGTGTATTTTAAATCACAAGACATTTTTTGTTAAAGCACTTCTTTTTTAAATATTAATTATTTTCAATCTTATATCTCGCTTATGGTTAGTCCTACATAAAAAATGCAAATAATTATTTTGTAGGAAATTTTATCAGCTTGAATTTTAGTAAAAAAATAAAAGTTGATAGGAGTAACTGTTTTCGAGATATGAGCAAGAAACCAAAACACTGTTACCTTAATTAAGCGTTTGCATATAAGCAAATTTAGTACTATTAGTATTATTATTATTAATGTTATTGTTATTAATATAACGATTAAAGACAACTTTGAAACCTTTAGTGACTTTTATGTCTTCTTCTTTTTCCTCTACTAAAGTGTTAGACACAATTAAATTAGTTTAATTTCAGTTTTTCAAACATTTTATTTTAAAGCAAATTTTTGTTAAATATTATTTATATCCAACTCTATAACTCGCTTATGGTTGGTCCTACAAGAAAAATGCAAATAAATATTTTGTAGGAAATTTTATCAGCTTTAATTTTGACAGAAAGATAAAAATTGATAGGAGTAACTGTTTTCGAGATATAAGCAAAAAACCAATAAGAAAACTGTGACTGTTACTGAACAAAAATGTAATTCAGTTTTCAATGTTTGAGACGAAGACGAAACTGCAGCATTTAAAAACGACTCTGAAGACTTCAGTGACTTATATGTCACTCCCTTTTTTTTCTAATAAAGTATTGGACCTAATAAATTAAGTGTATTTTAAATCACAAGACATTTTCTGTTAAAGCACTTTTTTTTTAAATATTAATTATTTTCAATCATATATCTCGCTTATGGTTAGCCCTACATGAAAAATGCAAATAACTATTTTGCAGGAAATTTTATCAGCTTAAATTTTAGTAAAAAGATAAAAATTGATAGGAGTAACTGTTTTCGAGATATAAGCAAGAAACCAAAACACTGTTACCTTAATTAAGCGTTTGCATATAAGCAAATTTAGTACTATTAGTATTATTATTATTAATGTTATTGTTATTAATATGACAACTAAAGACAACTCTGAAACCTTTAGTAACTTTTATGTCTTTTCGTTTTTTCTCTACTAAAGTGTTAGACACAGTAAAATTAGTTTAATTTCAGTTTTTCAAACATTTTATTTTAAAGCAAATTTTTGTTAAATATTATTTATATCCAACTCTATAACTCGCTTATGGTTGGTCCTACAAGAAAAATGCAAATAACTATTTTGTAGAATATTTTATCAGCTTTGATTTTGAAAGAAAGACAAAAATTCATAGGAGTAACTGTTTTCGAGATATAAGCAAGAAACCAAAAAACTGTTACCTTAATAAAGCGCTTGCATATAAGCAGATTTAGTACTATTAGTGTTATTATTATTAATATTATTGTTATTAATATGACGACTAAAAACGATTCTGAAGACTTTGGTGACTTTTATGTCTTTTTCTTTTTTCTCTACTAAAGTGTTAGACACAATTAATTTAGTTTAATTTCAGTATTTCAAACATTTTATTTTTAAGCAAGTTTTTGTTAAATATTATTTATATCCAACTTTATAACCCGCTTATGGTTGGTCCTACAAGAAAAATGCAAATAACTATTTTGTAGGAAATGTTATCAGCTTTAATTTTGAAAGAAAGATAAAAAATGATAGGAGTAACTGTTTTCGAGATATAAGCAAAAAACCAAAGTAAAAACTGTTACCGTTTCAGAACAAAAATATAATTCAGTTTTCAATGTTTGAGACGAAGACGAAAATGCAGCATTTAAAATCGACTCTGAAGACTTCAGTGACTTATATGTCACCCCCTTTTTTTCTAATAAAGTATTGGACCTAATAAATTAAGTGTATTTTGAATCACAAGACATTTTCTGTTAAAGCACTTCTTTTTTAAATATTAATTATTTTCAATCTTATATCTCGCTTATGGTTAGTCCTACATAAAAAATGCAAATAATTATTTTGTAGGAAATTTTATCAGCTTGAATTTTAGTAAAAAGATAAAAATTGATAGGAGTAACTGTTTTCGAGATATGAGCAAGAAACCAAAACACTGTTACCTTAATTAAGCGTTTGCATATAAGCAAATTTAGTACTATTAGTATTATTATTATTAATGTTATTGTTATTAATATGACGATTAAAGAAAACTTTGAAACCTTTAGTGACTTTTATGTCTTCTTCTTTTTCCTCTACTAAAGTGTTAGACACAATTAAATTAGTTTAATTTCAGTTTTTCAAACATTTTATTTTAAAGCAAATTTTTGTTAAATATTATTTATATCCAACTCTATAACTCGCTTATGGTTGGTCCTACAAGAAAAATGCAAATAACTATTTTGTAGGAAATTTTATCAGCTTTAATTTTGAAAAACAGATAAAAATTGATAGGAGTAACTGTTTTCGAGATATAAGCAAGAAACCAAAAAACTGTTACCTTAATAAAGCGCTTGCATATAAGCAGATTTAGTACTATTAGTATTATTATTAATAATGTTATTGTTATTAATATGACGACTAAAAACGATTCTGAAGACTTTGGTGACTTTTATGTCTTTTTCTTTTTTCTCTACTAAAGTGTTAGACTCAATTAATTTAGTTTAATTTCGGTTTTTCAAACATTTTATTTAAAGCAAATTTTTGTTAAATATTATTTATATCCAACTCTATAACTCGCTTATGGTTGGTCCTACAAGAAAAATGCAAACAACTATTTTGTAGGAAGCTTTATCAGCTTTAATTTTAAAAGAAAGATAAAAATTGATAGGAGTAACTGTTTTCGAGATATAAGCAAAAAACCAATAAGAAAACTGTAACAGTTACTGAACACAAATGTAATTCAGTTTTCAATGTTTGAGACGAAGACGAAAATGCAGCATTTACAAACGACTCTAAAGACTTCAGTGACCTTTCTGTCACCTCTTTTTTCTTCTAATAAAGTATTGGACCCAATAAATTAAGTGTATTTTAAATCACAAGACATTTTCTGTTGAAGCACTTTTTTTTAAATTTTAATTATTTTCAAACTTATATCTCGCTTATGGTTAGTCCTACATTAAAAATGCAATTAATTATTTTGTAGGAAATTTTATCAGCTTCAATTTTAGTAAAAAGATAAAAATTGATAGGAGTAACTGTTTTCGAGATATAAGCAAGAAACCAAAACACTGTTACCTTAATTAAGCGTTTGCATATAAGCAAATTTAGTACTATTAGTATTATTATTATTAATGTTATTGTTATTAATATTACGATTAAAGACAACTTTGAAACCTTTAGTGACTTTTATGTCTTCTTCTTTTTCCTCAACTAAAGTGTTAGACACAATTAAATTAGTTTAATTTCAGTTTTTCAAACATTTTATTTTAAAGCAAATTTTTGTTAAATATTATTTATATCCAACTCTATAACTCGCTTATGGTTGGTCCTACAAGAAAAATGCAAATAACTATTTTGTAGGAAATTTTATCAGCTTTAATTTTGAAAAAAGAATAAAAATTGATAGGAGTAACTGTTTTCGAGATATAAGCAAAAAACCAATAAGAAAACTGTGACTGTTACTGAACAAAAATGTAATTCGGTTTTCAATGTTTGAGACGAAGACGAAACTGCAGCATTTAAAAACGACTCTGAAGACTTCAGTGACTTTTATGTCACTTCCTTTTTCTTCTAATAAAGTATTGGACCCAATAAATTAAGTGTATTTTAAATCACAAGACATTTTCTGTTAAAGCACTTTTTTTTTAAATATTAATTATTTTCAATCATATATCTCGCTTATGGTTAGTCCTACATGAAAAATGCAAATAACTATTTTGTAGGAAATTTTATAAGCTTGAATTTTAGTAAAAAGATAAAAATTGATTGGAGTAACTGTTTTCGAGATATAAGCAAGAAACCAAAACACTGTTACCTTAATTAAGCGTTTGCATATAAGCAAATTTAGTACTATTAGTATTATTATTATTAATGTTATTGTTATTAATATGACAACTAAAGACAACTCTGAAACCTTTAGTGACTTTTATGTCTTTTCCTTTTTTCTCTACTAAAGTGTTAGACACAGTTAAATTAGTTTAATTTCAGTTTTTCAAACATCTTATTTTAAAGCAAATTTTTGTTAAATATTATTTATATCCAACTCTATAACTCGCTTATGGTTGGTCCTACAAGAAAAATGCAAATAACTATTTTGTAGAATATTTTATCAGCTTTAATTTTGAAAGAAAGACAAAAATTTATAGGAGTAACTGTTTTCGAGATATAAGCAAGAAACCAAAAAACTGTTACCTTAATAAAGCGCTTGCATATAAGCAGATTTAGTACTATTAGTATTATTATTATTAATGTTATTGTTATTAATATGACGACTAAAAACGATTCTGAAGACTTTGGTGACTTTTATGTCTTTTTCTTTTTTCTCTACTAAAGTGTTAGACACAATTAATTTAGTTTAATTTCAGTATTTCAAACATTTTATTTTTTAGCAAGTTTTTGTTAAATATTATTTATATCCAACTTTATAACTCGCTTATGGTTGGTCCTACAAGAAAAATGCAAATAACTATTTTGTAGGAAATGTTATCAGCTTTAATTTTGAAAGAAAGATAAAAATTGATAGGAGTAACTGTTTTCGAAATATAAGCAAAAAACCAAAGTAAAAACTGTTACCGTTTCAGAACAAAAATGAAATTCAGTTTTCAATGTTTGAGACGAAGACGAAAATGCAGCATTTAAAATCGACTCTGAAGACTTCAGTGACTTATATGTCACCCCCTTTTTTTTAATAAAGTATTGGACCTAATAAATTAAGTGTATTTTAAATCACAAGACATTTTCTGTTAAAGCACTTCTTTTTTAAATATTAATTATTTTCAATCTTATATCTTGCTTATGGTTAGTCCTACACAAAAAATGGAAATAACTATTTTGTAGGAAATTTTATCAGCTTGAATTTTAGTAAAAAGATAAAAATTGATAGGAGTAACTGTTTTCGAGATATGAGCAAGAAACCAAAACACTGTTACCTTAATTAAACGTTTGCATATAAGCAAATTTAGTACTATTAGTATTATTATTATTAATGTTATTGTTATTAATATGACGATTAAAGACAACTTTGAAACCTTTAGTGACTTTTATGTCTTCTTCTTTTACCTCTACTAAAGTGTTAGAAACAATTAAATTAGTTTAATTTCAGTTTTTCAAACATTTTATTTTAAAGCAAATTTTTGTTAAATATTATTTATATCCAACTCTATAACTCGCTTATGGTTGGTCCTACAAGAAAAATGCAAATAACTATTTTGTAGGAAATTTTATCAGCTTTAATTTTGGAAGAAAGATAAAAATTGATAGGAGTAACTGTTTTCGAGATATAAGCAAAAAACCAATAAGAAAACTGTGACTGTTACTGAACAAAAATGTAATCCGGTTTTCAATGTTTGAGACGAAGACGAAACTGCAGCATTTAAAAACGACTCTGAAGACTTCAGTGACTTTTATGTCACTTCCTTTTTCTTCTAATAAAGTATTGGACCCAATAAATTAAGTGTATTTTAAATCACAAGACATTTTCTGTTAAAGCACTTTTTTTTTAAATATTAATTATTTTCAATCATATATCTCGCTTATGGTTAGTCCTACATGAAAAATGCAAATAACTATTTTGTAGGAAATTTTATCAGCTTGAATTTTAGGAAAAAGATAAAAATTGATAGGAGTAACTGTTTTCGAGATATAAGCAAGAAACCAAAACACTGTTACCTTAATTAAGCGTTTGCATATAAGCAAATTTAGTACTATTAGTATTATTATTATTAATGTTATTGTTATTAATATGACAACTAAAGACAACTCTGAAACCTTTAGTGACTTTTATGTCTTTTCCTTTTTTCTCTACTAAAGTGTTAGACACAGTTAAATTAGTTTAATTTCAGTTTTTCAAACATTTTATTTTAAAGCAAATTTTTGTTAAATATTATTTATATCCAACTCTATAACTCGCTTATGGTTGGTCCTACAAGAAAAATGCAAATAACTATTTTGAAGAATATTTTATCAGCTTTAATTTTGAAAGAAAGACAAAAAATTATAGGAGTAACTGTTTTCGAGATATAAGCAAGAAACCAAAAAACTGTTACCTTAATAAAGCGCTTGCATATAAGCAGATTTAGTACTATTAGTATTATTATTATTAATGTTATTGTTATTAATATGACGACTAAAAACGATTCTGAAGACTTTGGTGACTTTTATGTCTTTTTCTTTTTTCTCTACTAAAGTGTTAGACACAATTAATTTAGTTTAATTTCAGTATTTCAAACATTTTATTTTTAAGCAAGTTTTTGTTAAATATTATTTATATCCAACTTTATAACTCGCTTATGGTTGGTCCTACAAGAAAAATGCAAATAACTATTTTGTAGGAAATGTTATCAGCTTTAATTTTGAAAGAAAGATAAAAATTGATAGGAGTAACTGTTTTCGAGATATAAGCAAAAAACCAAAGTAAAAACTGTTACCGTTTCAGAACAAAAATGTAATTCAGTTTTCAATGTTTGAGACGAAGACGAAAATGCAGCATTTAAAATCGACTCTGAAGACTTCAGTGACTTATATGTCACCCCCTTTTTTTTTTTTAATAAAGTATTGGACCTAATAAATTAAGTGTATTTTAAATCACAAGACATTTTCCGTTAAAGCACTTTTTTTTTAAATATTAATTATTTTCAATCATATATCTCGCTTATGGTTAGTCCTACATGAAAAATGCAAATAACTATTTTGTAGGAAATTTTATCAGCTTGAATTTTAGTAAAAAGATAAAAATTGATAGAAGTAACTGTTTTCGAGATATAAGCAAGAAACCAAAACACTGTTACCTTAATTAAGCGTTTGCATATAAGCAAATTTAGTACTATTAGTATTATTATTATTAATGTTATTGTTATTAATATGACAACTAAAGACAACTCTGAAACCTTTAGTGACTTTTATGTCTTTTCCTTTTTTCTCTACTAAAGTGTTAGACACAGTTAAATTAGTTTAATTTCAGTTTTTCAAACATTTTATTTTAAAGCAAATTTTTGTTAAATATTATTTATATCCAACTCTATAACTCGCTTATGGTTGGTCCTACAAGAAAAATGTAAATAACTATTTTGTAGAATATTTTATCAGCTTTAATTTTGAAAAAAAGACAAAAATTCATAGGAGTAACTGTTTTCGAGATATAAGCAAGAAACCAAAAAACTGTTACCTTAATAAAGCGCTTGCATATAAGCAGATTTAGTACTATTAGTATTATTATTATTAATGTTATTGTTATTAATATGACGACTAAAAACGATTCTGAAGACTTTGGTGACTTTTATGTCTTTTTCTTTTTTCTCTACTAAAGTGTTAGACACAATTAATTTAGTTTAATTTCAGTATTTCAAACATTTTATTTTTAGGCAAGTTTTTGTTAAATATTATTTATATCTAACTTTATAACTCGCTTATGGTTGGTCCTACAAGAAAAATGCAAATAATTATTTTGTAGGAATTGTTATCAGCTTTAATTTTGAAAGAAAGATAAAAATTGATAGGAGTAACTGTTTTCGAGATATAAGCAAAAAACCAAAGTAAAAACTGTTACCGTTTCAGAACAAAAATGTAATTCAGTTTTCAATGTTTGAGACGAAGACGAAAATGCAGCATTTAAAATCGACTCTGAAGACTTCAGTGACTTATATGTCACCCCCTTTTTTTTTTTAATAAAGTATTGGACCTAATAAATTAAGTGTATTTTAAATCACAAGACATTTTCTGTTAGAGCACTTCTTTTTTAAATATTAATTATTTTCAATCTTATATCTCGCTTATGGTTAGTCCTACATAAAAAATGCAAATAACTATTTTGTAGGAAATTTTATCAGCTTAAATTTTAGTAAAAAGATAAAAATTGATAGGAGTAACTGTTTTCGAGATATGAGCAAGAAACCAAAACACTGTTACCTTAATTAAGCGTTTGCATATAAGCAAATTTAGTACTATTAGTATTATTATTATTAATGTTATTGTTATTAATATGACGATTAAAGACAACTTTGAAACCTTTAGTG
This sequence comes from Tribolium castaneum, assembly GCF_031307605.1. Taxonomy (NCBI): domain Eukaryota; kingdom Metazoa; phylum Arthropoda; class Insecta; order Coleoptera; family Tenebrionidae; genus Tribolium; species Tribolium castaneum. The sequence goes on from NW_026986630.1 coordinate 1,243,757, forward strand.
ACTTTTATGTCTTCTTCTTTTTCCTCTACTAAAGTGTTAGACACAATTAAATTAGTTTAATTTCAGTTTTTCAAACATTTTATTTTAAAGCAAATTTTTGTTAAATATTATTTATATCCAACTCTATAACTCGCTTATGGTTGGTCCTACAAGAAAAATGCAAATAACTATTTTGTAGGAAATTTTATCAGCTTTAATTTTGACAGAAAGATAAAAATTGATAGGAGTAACTGTTTTCGAGATATAAGCAAAAAACCAATAAGAAAACTGTGACTGTTACTGAACAAAAATGTAATTCAGTTTTCAATGTTTGAGACGAAGACGAAACTGCAGCATTTAAAAACGACTCTGAAGACTTCAGTGACTTTTATGTCTCTTCCTTTTTCTTCTAATAAAGTATTGGACCCAATAAATTAAGTGTATTTTAAATCACAAGACATTTTCTGTTAAAGCACTTTTTTTTTAAATATTAATTATTTTTGAATCATATATCTCGCTTATGGTTAGTCCTACATGAAAAATGCAAATGACTATTTTGTAGGAAATTTTATCAGCTTGAATTTTAGTAAAAAGATAAAAATTGATAGGAGTAACTGTTTTCGAGATATAAGCAAGAAACCAAAAAAATGTTACGTTAATTAAGCGTTTGCATATAAGCAAATTTAGTACTATTAGTATTATTATTATTAATGTTATTGTTATTAATATGACGACTAAAGACGACTCTGAAACATTTAGTGACTTTTATGTCTTCTCCTTTTTCCTCTACTAAAGTGTTAGACACAATTAATTTAGTTTAATTCCGATTTTTCAAGCATTTTATTTTAAAGCAAATTTTTGTTAAATATTATTTATATCCAACTCTATAACTCGTTTATGCTTGGTCCTACAAGAAAAATGTAAATAACTATTTTGTTGGAAATTTTATCAGCTTTAATTTTGAAAGAAAGATAAAATTTGATAGGAGTAACTGTTTTCGAGATATAAGCAAAAAACCAATAAGAAAACTGTAACTGTTACTGAACAAAAATGTAATTCAGTTTTCAATGTTTGAGACGAAGTCAAAAATGCAGCATTTAAAAACGACTCTGAAGACTTCAGTGACTTTTATGTCACCTCCTTTTTCTTCTAATAAAGTATTGGACCCAACAAATTAAGTGTATTTTAAATCACAAGACATTTTCTGTTAAAACACTTTTTTTTAATTAATAATTATTTTCAAACTTATATCTCGCTTATGGTTAGTTCTACATGAAAAATGCAAATAACTATTTTGTAGGAAATTTTATCACCTTTAATTTTGGTGAAAAAGTAAAAATTGATAGGAGTAACTGTTTTCGAGATATAGGCAAAAAACAAAAAAACTGTTACCTTAATTAAGCGCTTGCATATAAGCAAATTTAGTACTACTAGTATTGTTATTATAAATGTTATTGTTATTAATATGACGACTAAAGACAACTTTAAGACTTTAGTGACTTTTATGTCTCCTCCTTTTTCCTCTACTAAAGTGTTAGACACAATTAATTTAGTTTAATTTCGGTTTTTCAAACATTTTATTTTAAAGCAAATTTTTGTTAAATATTAAAAACTATAAAATGGCTTAGATTGCCTAAAAACACAGATCACACATGATCTTTTGCATAAAAATGAGAAAACGCTCATGTAACACACAAAATAAGCTCCATTTTTCCTTTTTAAAAGTATTATTATTATTATTACTTTTGTTACTATTACTATTATTATTATTATTATTATTATTATTATTATTATTATTATTGTTATTATTATTATTATTATTATTATTATTATTATTATTATTATTATTAAAAACTTATATTAAACAGACAGAAAACGTCGTATTCTGACACAACTTAAAACACAGATCACACATGATCTTTTGCATAGAAATGAGAAAACGCTCATATAACACAAAATAAGCTTCATTTTGGCTTAGAAAACTAAGCTTACTTTTACTACTACTATTATTTTTATTTTTATTATTATTATTATTATTACTATTATTTTTATTATTATTATTACTATTATTATTATTATTATTATTATTATTATTATTATTATTATTATTATTATTATTATTATTATTATTAATATTATTATTATTAAAGACCGATTATAACTTTTGTATAGTAAATGTTTTTATACCAGTTTTAAAATGAGTTATTAATTTTAGACAATTTCTTGCCTAAAAACACAGATCACAGATGATCTCTTGCATAGAAATGAGAAAACGCTCAGATAACACAAAATAAGCATCATTTTTGCTTAGAAAAACTAAGCTTTAATTTAGAAAGAAATTTATTATTATAAGTATTATTATCATTATTATTATTATTATTATTATTATTATTGTTTCTTTTATTACTACTATTATTATTATTATTATTATTATTATTATTATTATTATTATTATTATTATTATTATTATTATTATTATTAACTTTTGTATAGTAAATGTTTTTATACCAGTTTTAAAATGAGTTATTAATTTTATTCAATTTCTTGCCTAAAAACACAGATCACAGATGATCTCTTGCATAGAAATGAGAAAACGCTCATATAACACACAAAATAAGCATCATTTTTGCTTAGAAAACTAAGCTTACTTTTATTTCTATTATTATTATTATTATTATTATTATTATTATTATTATTATTATTATTATTATTATTATTATTATTATTATTATTATTATTATTATTATTATTATTATTATTATTATTATTATTATTATTATTGTTATTATTATTATTATTATTAAAAACTTATATTAAACAGACAGAAAACGTCGTATTCTGACACAAAAAAACGAATTACGTTATAGACTTGACGAGAACGGCGTATCTCGGACTCTTATAGGACTCTTATAGGGTCAAAAATTATCAGTTTGGATTAAAACAAATTATTTTTGTTGACTCTCAGTCTGAATTGTTCATCAGTTCAAACAAAAACGGCTTACTTTAGACGATCTTTTGCTTTGAACAAGAAAACTTACATCGAACAGACTAAAAACGTATTAATCTGGCATAAAAGAGCAATTTATGTATCACTTTGGATAAAGGCAGCTAATCCTATTCGTTTCATTGCTTAAAATAGACAAAATTGTTAATAAATCTAACAAAAACGCTGTATTCTAGCACAAAATACTAATTACATTATAGTTTCGACGAGAATAGCTTATTTGGAATGATTCTATGCTTCCAAACGAGTAAATTTTTAATAAACAGATGCCAAACATCATGTTTTGTCCTATAAAGACATTTTATATTGCAGTTTGTATTAAAACAAAATATTTTCGTTGATTCTTTGTTAGAAGCAGCAAACCTAACATTAAAGAATCTGAAAACTTTGTATTCGGACACAAACCACCGAATTTTGTTTCAGTTTAGACAAAAACGGTTGATTTTCGACAATATTTTGCTTTGAACAAGAAAGCTTATATCAAACTGACTAAAAACGTCTTATTTTAGCACAAAATAAAAGATTTGCGTTATAGTCTTAAAGCTGATTCATGCCACAGTTTGGATAAAAACCAATTATTTTTGTTAATTCATTGTTACAAACAAGAAACCTTACATCAAAGAAACTGAAAACCCCTTATTTAGGCACAGAAATTCGAATTACGTTTCAGTCTGGACAAAAACTGCTTATTTTAGACGATCCTTTGTTTTGAACACGAAAACTTACATTAAAAAGATTAAAAACGTCTTATTCTGGCTGAAAACTGCAAATTATATATTACTCTAGATAAAAGCAATTTATCCTGATTACTCCTTTACTTAGAATAGAGTAAACTTGTATAAAACTTAATGAAAACTTTAAATTTCGTCTCAAAGAAATAATTTACGTTATAGTTTTGACCAGCACTGTTTATTTCAAACGAAATTATGATTCGAAACTAATGAACTTTTATGGGGCAGATGCAAAACCACATATTACCATATAAAGCGTTGTTTTAAAGCAAAGTATTACCTTTTGCAACAAGAAATTTCACGTCAAAGAAACTGAAAACATCGTATCCATGCACAAATATCGAATTACGTATCAGTTTAGGCAAATACAGCTTATTTTAAACGATTCCTTGCTATAAACAAGAAAAATTTTATCAAACATATTGAAAATGTCTTATTCTCGAAAATAAGAGCAAATTATGTATCAGTTTTAACAAAAGCGGATTACTCTGTTTGATTCTATGCTTAGAGTAGAGTAAACTACTATAAAACGTAATGAAAACTCTATATTCAAGCTCAAAAGAACAAATTACGTTATAGTTTTGACAAAAAAAAATTATTTCGGACGACTACATATTTCGAAGTAAGCAAACTTTAATTGAACAAGTGCAAAAGCTAATACTTTGCTTTAAAATAACGATTTATGTGGTAATATGGTATTTTGCATCTGTCCTATAAAAGTTTACTCGTTTCGCTCCATTGAATCATTCGAAATAAATTATTTTGACACAACAACGAAAATAATTTTTTTGTTTAAACTGTAACATGTCGTTTTTATAAAACGAACTAAGACGTTTGGCATCTGTTTAGTAAAAGTTTTCTCGTTTGGGGGCATAAAATCGTTTGAAATTAACAGTTCTGGTCAAAACTATAACGTAAATTATTTCTTTGAGACGAAATTTAAAGTTTTCATTAAGTTTTATACAAGTTTGCTCTATTCTAAGCAAAGGAGTAATCAGGATAAACTGCTTTTATCCAAAGTAATACATAATTTGCAGTTTTGAGCCAGAATAAGACGTTTTTAATCTTTTTAATGTAAGTTTTCGTGTTCAAAAGAAAGAATCGTCTAAAATAAGCAATTTGTGTCCAGACTGAAACGTAATTTGATTTTCTGGGCCTGAATAAGAGATTTTCAGTTTCTTTGATGTAAGGTTTCTTGCTTGTAACAATGAATAAACGAAAATCATTGGTTTTAATCCAAACTGTGACATAAATCGTTTTTTAAAGGCGAAATCAGACGTTTTGTCTCTGTTCAGTGAAAGTATAGTGGTTTCAAAGCATAGAATCGTTTGAAATTAACAGTTCTCGTCAAGACTATAACGCAAATCTTTAAAGTGATACAAAGAAATAATTTACGTAATAGTTTTGACCAGAACTGTTAATTTCAAACGATTTTATGCCCCCAAACGAGAAAACTTTCACTAAACAGATGCCAAACGTCTTAGTTCGTTTTATAAAAGCGACTTATGTTACAGTTTAAACAAAAACAAATTATTTGTGTTGTTGTTGTGTCAAAATAATTTATTTCTAATGATTCAATGGAGCGAAACGGGTAAACTTTTATAGGACAGATGCAAAATACCATATTACCACATAAATCATTATTTTAAAGCAAAGTATTAGCTTTTGCACATGTTCAATTAAAGTTTGCTTACTTCGAAGTATGTAATCGTCCGAAATATTTTTTTTTGTCAAAACTATAACGTAATTTGTTCTTTTGAGCTTGAATATAGAGTTTTCATTACGTTTTATAGTAGTTTACTCTACTCTAAGCATAGAATCAAACAGAGTAATCCGCTTTTGTTAAAACTGATACATAATTTGCTCTTATTTTCGAGAATAAGACGTTTTCAATATGCTTGATAAAATTTTTCTTGTTTATAGCAAGGAATCGTTTAAAATAACCTGTATTTGCCTAAACTGATACGTAATTAGATATTTATGTATGGATACGAAGTTTTCAGTTTCTTTGACGTGAAATTTCTTGTTGCAAAAGGTAATACTTTGCTTTAAAACAACGCTTTATATGGTAATATGTGGTTTTGCATCTGCCCCATAAAAGTTCATTAGTTTCGAATCATAATTTCGTTTGAAATAAACAGTGCTGGTCAAAACTATAACGTAAATTATTTCTTTGAGACGAAATTTAAAGTTTTCATTAAGTTTTATACAAGTTTACTCTATTCTAAGTAAAGGAGTAATCAGGATAAATTGCTTTTATCTAGAGTAATATATAATTTGCAGTTTTCAGCCAGAATAAGACGTTTTTAATCTTTTTAATGTAAGTTTTCGTGTTCAAAACAAAGGATCGTCTAAAATAAGCAGTTTTTGTCCAGACTGAAACGTAATTCGAATTTCTGTGCCTAAATAAGGGGTTTTCAGTTTCTTTGATGTAAGGTTTCTTGTTTGTAACAATGAATTAACAAAAATAATTGGTTTTTATCCAAACTGTGGCATGAATCAGCTTTAAGACTATAACGCAAATCTTTTATTTTGTGCTAAAATAAGACGTTTTTAGTCAGTTTGATATAAGCTTTCTTGTTCAAAGCAAAATATTGTCGAAAATCAACCGTTTTTGTCTAAACTGAAACAAAATTCGGTGGTTTGTGTCCGAATACAAAGTTTTCAGATTCTTTAATGTTAGGTTTGCTGCTTCTAACAAAGAATCAACGAAAATATTTTGTTTTAATACAAACTGCAATATAAAATGTCTTTATAGGACAAAACATGATGTTTGGCATCTGTTTATTAAAAATTTACTCGTTTGGAAGCATAGAATCATTCCAAATAAGCTATTCTCGTCGAAACTATAATGTAATTAGTATTTTGTGCTAGAATACAGCGTTTTTGTTAGATTTATTAACAATTTTGTCTATTTTAAGCAATGAAACGAATAGGATTAGCTGCCTTTATCCAAAGTGATACATAAATTGCTCTTTTATGCCAGATTAATACGTTTTTAGTCTGTTCGATGTAAGTTTTCTTGTTCAAAGCAAAAGATCGTCTAAAGTAAGCCGTTTTTGTTTGAACTGATGAACAATTCAGACTGAGAGTCAACAAAAATAATTTGTTTTAATCCAAACTGATAATTTTTGACCCTATAAGAGTCCTATAAGAGTCCGAGATACGCCGTTCTCGTCAAGTCTATAACGTAATTCGTTTTTTTGTGTCAGAATACGACGTTTTCTGTCTGTTTAATTTAAGTTTTTAATAATAATAATAATAATAACAATAATAATAATAATAATAATAATAGTAATAATAATAATAATAATAATAATAATAATAATAATGATAATAATACTTATAATAATGAATTTCTTTCTAAATTAAAGCTTAGTTTTTCTAAGCAAAAATGATGCTTATTTTGTGTGTTATATGAGCGTTTTCTCATTTCTATGCAAGAGATCATCTGTGATCTGTGTTTTTAGGCAAGAAATTGAATAAAATTAATAACTCATTTTAAAACTGGTATAAAAACATTTACTATACAAAAGTTAATAATAATAATAATAATAATAATAATAATAATAATAATAATAGTAATAAAAGAAACAATAATAATAATAATAATAATAATAATAATAATAATAATAATAATAATGATAATAATACTTATAATAATAAATTTCTTTCTAAATTAAAGCTTAGTTTTTCTAAGCAAAAATGAAGCTTATTTTGTGTGTTATATGAGCGCTTTCTCATTTCTATGCAAGAAATCATCTGTGATCTGTATTTTTAGGCAAGAAATTGTCTAAAATTAATAACTCATTTTAAAACTGGTATAAAAACATTTACTATACAAAAGTTAATAATAATAATAATAATAATAATAATAATAATAATAATAATAATAATAATAATAATAATAATAATAATAGTAATAATAATAATAATAATAGTAATAATAATAATAATAATAATAGTAATAAAAGAAATAATAATAATAATAATAATACTTATAATAATGAATTTCTTTCTAAATTAAAGCTTAGTTTTTCTAAGCAAAAATGATGCTTATTTTGTGTGTTATATGAGCGTTTTCTCATTTCTATGCAAGAGATCATCTGTGATCTGTGTTTTTAGGCAAGAAATTGAATAAAATTAATAACTCATTCAAAAACTGGTATAAAAACATTTACTATACAAAAGTTAATAATAATAATAATAATAATAATAATAATAATAATAATAATAATAATAATAGTAATAAAAGAAACAATAATAATAATAATAATAATAATAATAATAATAATGATAATAATACTTATAATAATAAATTTCTTTCTAAATTAAAGCTTAGTTTTTTTAAGCAAAAATGATGCTTATTTTGTGTTATCTGAGCGTTTTCTCATTTCTATGCAAGAGATCATCTGTGATCTGTGTTTTTAGGCAAGAAATTGTCTAAAATTAATAACTCATTTTAAAACTGGTATAAAAACATTTACTATACAAAAGTTATAATCGGTCTTTAATAATAATAATATTAATAATAATAATAATAATAATAATAATAATAATAATAATAATAATAATAATAATAATAATAATAATAATAATAGTAATAATAATAAAAAAGTAAGCTTAGTTTTCTAAGCCAAAATGAAGCTTATTTTGTGTTATATGAGCGTTTTCTCATTTCTATGCAAAAGATCATGTGTGATCTGTGTTTTAAGTTGTGTCAGAATACGACGTTTTCTGTCTGTTTAATATAAGTTTTTAATAATAATAATAATAATAATAATAATAATAATAATAATAATAATAATAATAATAACAATAATAATAATAATAATAATAATAATAATAATAATAATAATAATAGTAATAGTAACAAAAGTAATAATAATAATAATACTTTTAAAAAGGAAAAATGGAGCTTATTTTGTGTGTTACATGAGCGTTTTCTCATTTTTATGCAAAAGATCATGTGTGATCTGTGTTTTTAGGCAATCTAAGCCAATTTATAGTTTTTAATATTTAACAAAAATTTGCTTTAAAATAAAATGTTTGAAAAACCGAAATTAAACTAAATTAATTGTGTCTAACACTTTAGTAGAGGAAAAAGGAGGAGACATAAAAGTCACTAAAGTCTTAAAGTTGTCTTTAGTCGTCATATTAATAACAATAACATTTATAATAACAATACTAGTAGTACTAAATTTGCTTATATGCAAGCGCTTAATTAAGGTAACAGTTTTTTGGTTTTTTGCCTATATCTCGAAAACAGTTACTCCTATCAATTTTTACTTTTTCACCAAAATTAAAGGTGATAAAATTTCCTACAAAATAGTTATTTGCATTTTTCATGTAGAACTAACCATAAGCGAGATATAAGTTTGAAAATAATTATTAATTAAAAAAAAGTGTTTTAACAGAAAATGTCTTGTGATTTAAAATACACTTAATTTGTTGGGTCCAATACTTTATTAGAAGAAAAAGGAGGTGACATAAAAGTCACTGAAGTCTTCAGAGTCGTTTTTAAATGCTGCATTTTTGACTTCGTCTCAAACATTGAAAACTGAATTACATTTTTGTTCAGTAACAGTTACAGTTTTCTTATTGGTTTTTTGCTTATATCTCGAAAACAGTTACTCCTATCAAATTTTATCTTTCTTTCAAAATTAAAGCTGATAAAATTTCCAACAAAATAGTTATTTACATTTTTCTTGTAGGACCAAGCATAAACGAGTTATAGAGTTGGATATAAATAATATTTAACAAAAATTTGCTTTAAAATAAAATGCTTGAAAAACCGGAATTAAACTAAATTAATTGTGTCTAACACTTTAGTAGAGGAAAAAAGAGAAGACATAAAAGTCACTAAATGTTTCAGAGTCGTCTTTAGTCGTCATATTAATAACAATAACATTAATAATAATAATACTAATAGTACTAAATTTGCTTATATGCAAACGCTTAATTAACGTAACATTTTTTTGGTTTCTTGCTTATATCTCGAAAACAGTTACTCCTATCAATTTTTATCTTTTTTTCAAAATTAAAGCTGATAAAATTTCCTACAAAATAGTTATTTGCATTTTTTTGTAGGACCAAACATAAGCGAGTTATAGAGTTGGATATAAATAATATTTAACAAAAATTTGCTTTAAAATAAAATGTTTGAAAAACCGAAATTAAACTAAATTAATTGAGTCTAACACTTTAGTAGAGGAAAAAGAAAAAGACATAAAAGTCACTAAAGGTTTCAGAGTTGTCTTTAGTTGTCATATTAATAACAATAACATTAATAATAATAATACTAATAGTACTAAATTTGCTTATATGCAAACGCTTAATTAAGGTAACAGTGTTTTGGTTTCTTGCTTATATCTCAAAAACAGTTACTCCTATCAATTTTTATCTTTTTACTAAAATTCAAGCTGATAAAATTTCCTACAAAATAGTTATTTGCATTTTTCATGTAGGACTAACCATAAGCGAGATATATGATTGAAAATAATTAATATTTAAAAAAAAGTGCTTTAACAGAAAATGTCTTGTGATTTAAAATACACTTAATTTATTGGGTCCAATACTTTATTAGAAGAAAAAGGAAGTGACATAAAAGTCACTGAAGTCTTCAAAGTCGTTTTTAAATGCTGCAGTTTCGTCTTCGTCTCAAACATTGAAAACTGGATTACATTTTTGTTCAGTAACAGTCACAGTTTTCTTATTGGTTTTTTGCTTATATCTCGAAAACAGTTACTCCTATCAATTTTTATCTTTCTGTCAAAATTAAAGCTGATAAAATTTCCTACAAAATAGTTATTTGCATTTTTCTTGTAGGACCAACCATAAGCGAGTTATAGAGTTGGATATAAATAATATTTAACAAAAATTTGCTTTAAAATAAAATGTTTGAAAAACTGAAATTAAACTAATTTAATTGTGTCTAACACTTTCGTAGAGGAAAAAGAAGAAGACATAAAAGTCACTAAAGGTTTCAAAGTTGTCTTTAATCGTCATATTAATAACAATAACATTAATAATAATAATACTAATAGTACTAAATTTGCTTATATGCAAACGCTTAATTAAGGTAACAGTGTTTTGGTTTCTTGCTCATATCTCGAAAACAGTTACTCCTATCAATTTTTATCTTTTTACTAAAATTCAAGCTGATAAAATTTCCTACAAAATAGTTATTTGCATTTTTTATGTAGGACTAACCATAAGCGAGATATAAGATTGAAAATAATTAAAATTTAAAAAAGAAGTGCTTTAACAGAAAATGTCTTGTGATTTAAAATACACTTAATTTATTAGGTCCAATACTTTATTAAAAAAAAAGGGGGTGACATATAAGTCACTGAAGTCTTCAGAGTCGATTTTAAATGCTGCATTTTCGTCTTCGTCTCAAACATTGAAAACTGAATTACATTTTTGTTCTGAAACGGTAACAGTTTTTACTTTGGTTTTATGCTTATATCTCGAAAACAGTTACTCCTATCAATTTTTATCTTTCTTTCAAAATTAAAGCTGATAACATTTCCTACAAAATAGTTATTTGCATTTTTCTTGTAAGACCAACCATAAGCGAGTTATAAAGTTGGATATAAATAATATTTAACAAAAACTTGCTTAAAAATAAAATGTTTGAAATACTGAAATTAAACTAAATTAATTGTGTCTAACACTTTAGTAGAGAAAAAAAAAGACATAAAAGTCACCAAAGTCTTCAGAATCGTTTTTAGTCGTCATATTAATAACAATAACATTAATAATAATAATACTAATAGTACTAAATCTGCTTATATGCAAGCGCTTTATTAAGGTAACAGTTTTTTGGTTTCTTGCTTATATCTCAAAAACAGTTACTCCTATGAATTTTTATCTTTCTGTCAAAATTAAAGCTGATAAAATTTCCTACAAAATAGTTATTTGCATTTTTCTTGTAGGACCAACCATAAGCGAGTTATAGAGTTGGATATAAATAATATTTAACAAAAATTTGCTTTAAAATAAAATGTTTGAAAAACTGAAATTAAACTAATTTAATTGTGTCTAACACTTTAGTAGAGGAAAAAGAAGAAGACATAAAAGTCACTAAAGGTTTCAAAGTTGTCTTTAATCGTCATATTAATAACAATAACATTAATAATAATAATACTAATAGTACTAAATTTGCTTATATGCAAACGCTTAATTAAGGTAACAGTGTTTTGGTTTCTTGCTCAGATCTCGAAAACAGTTACTCCTATCAATTTTTGTCTTTTTACTAAAATTCAAGCTGATAAAATTTCCTACAAAATAGTTATTTGCATTTTTTATGTAGGACTAACCATAAGCGAGATATAAGATTGAAAATAATTAATATTTAAAAAAGAAGTGCTTTAACAGAAAATGTCTTGTGATTTAAAATACACTTAATTTATTAGGTCCAATACTTTATTAAAAAAAAAGGGGGTGACATATAAGTCACTGAAGTCTTCAGAGTCGATTTTAAATGCTGCATTTTCGTCTTCGTCTCAAACATTGAAAACTGAATTACATTTTTGTTCTGAAACGGTAACAGTTTTTACTTTGGTTTTTTGCTTATATCTCGAAAACAGTTACTCCTATCAATTTTTATCTTTCTTTCAAAATTAAAGCTGATAACATTTCCTACAAAATAGTTATTTGCATTTTTCTTGTAAGACCAACCATAAGCGAGTTATAAAGTTGGATATAAATAATATTTAACAAAAACTTGCTTAAAAATAAAATGTTTGAAATACTGAAATTAAACTAAATTAATTGTGTCTAACACTTTAGTAGAGAAAAAAGAAAAAGACATAAAAGTCACCAAAGTCTTCAGAATCGTTTTTAGTCGTCATATTAATAACAATAACATTAATAATAATAATACTAATAGTACTAAATCTGCTTATATGCAAGCGCTTTATTAAGGTAACAGTTTTTTGGCTTCTTGCTTATATCTCGAAAACAGTTACTCCTATGAATTTTTGTCTTTCTTTCAAAATTAAAGCTGATAAAATATTCTACAAAATAGTTATTTGCATTTTTCTTGTAGGACCAACCATAAGCGAGTTATAGAGTTGGATATAAATAATATTTAACAAAAATTTGCTTTAAAATAAAATGTTTGAAAAACGGAAATTAAACTAATTTAACTGTGTCTAACACTTTAGTAGGGAAAAAAGGAAAAGACATAAAAGTCACTAAAGGTTTCAGAGTTGTCTTTAGTTGTCATATTAATAACAATAACATTAATAATAATAATACTAATAGTACTAAATTTGCTTATATGCAAACGCTTAATTAAGGTAACAGTGTTTTGGTTTCTTGCTTATATCTCGAAAACAGTTACTCCTATCAATTTTTATCTTTTTACTAAAATTCAAGCTGATAAAATTTCCTACAAAATAGTTATTTGCATTTTTCATGTAGGACTAACCATTTTTTTAATTTTTCGTTAATTATTTGTGGTAATAACTTAATAAGTGACTAAGGTTTAAGGTTATGTTAAACTGTAGTCAATAGCGTTTTGCATTTCTTTTGGACTTTCAAACATTTATACTTTACACAAAGAGTTATACTGATATAAATGACGTGATCAATGCTCGTACTATAACCAATAATCCAATTTTGTGCTACTTTTTATGAACATTAGTTTTTACATGTAAATTTCATATCAGAGGCGTACGCTCCTAGAATTGCTGATAATAATTATTATTCTATCCTCTGTTCCTTTTGTGTCCTTTCCGTGGCCTACCTGTGCTTGTTTTTTTATTTTGAGTCACTACGAACGGCCGCGTAGTGTGAAGCGTGTGTCCTTGTCTTTATTCCCTTGCCTGATTGTATTTATCAACTCACTCATAATGAGTGTCTGCTATAAATGCAAAAGTAGCGTCGTGAATTCTATCGCTTGCTTAAATTGCAAAAAAGCGTATCACCCCAGTTGCTTAAGAGCCTTTAAAAACTATTCTGCGATTGGTCAAGATCTGACATCAATAAGTGCATGCCCTTGTTGCGATAAATTAAAATCTTTACAAAATCCCACTTCTCCGACTCTAAATATCTCTACTAATACTATATTTGAAGACCTTGGTATCCTAAAGCAAGAAACCGACTTAATAAAAAAAACTCTTGATGATTTAAAAACGTTTATAACTGAATCACCGACTACTGTTTGTACTTTTGATAAAATAGATGAATATGTACGCAAAAGTTTTGATGATCTTGAAAGCAAATTAATTTCTTTGTTAAAGGATACCCTTAATCGTGAAATTGAGAAATTAAAAAATTCAATAAAAAACGAAGTAATAGCAGAAATCTCTACTAATTTGAACCGTACCAATGATAATATTAAAACTGCCAACTCTTCTGATTTATCTTTGAAATCTACAAATTCAAAGAATGTAAGTACCCAGTCCGTGTCTAAGACGAACAGATATAAAGTTCGTATATTTGCTGATCAAAAAGGACGTCATTGTATAGACTTATTAGAAACTTATATTCCAGTTAGCAAATATGTGATCCAATCCGTAGTAAAACCTTATTCCTCGTTACAAGAGCTTCTTAAAACTGAAAACAACAACGAGCAACTTGGCAATAATGATTTTGTTGTAATATACGCTGGAAACCATGAAGCACAAAAAGGAAAAATCCCTGATGAAAATACTCTAAATGAACTTATCAATCATAAATTTTTAAATACAAATATCATTCTTATCGGATGTCCATATTTTGTTAATCGTCCCATTTTGAATAATTTTGTTTATGAATTGAATTGTAATTTTTATAATGTGGCTAAAAATAATAAGAACGTATATTACTTAGACTCAAACGATAAAATTTTTGATCAATTCAAGACGGATAACTTTGTAATAAATAAAGCTATTAAAAGGTGCATTATAAAAATCCTGGGCGACCTAATCACTGAGTGCCAAGACCATACAAATAGATCTGCAGTTGAACAAAATCCAGTAGCAACGTTTCTTGACACATCTCTGCCATCAGTTGATAAATCTGACTCTCAGTCTTTTTAAATCGCTTCGTCTGTTTACAGCCCTCACATTCTAAAATATCTATATCAATCAATAAAAAAACTGTCAATAGTTTTCATGGCATCTACCAAAATGTTAGGGGATTAAAATCAAAATCAGTTACATTTTTTAATTCATTTTTATCTACGTCTGATGAATTTGATTTAATTGTTATTACTGAGTCTTGGTTAGATGACACCGTCTTGGATGGTGAATTGTTTTCTGATAATTATTATGTTTTTCGTCGGGACAGAGATCTCCGCCACCTGGGTATCCATAGAGGTGGTGGTGTGCTTATAGCAGTTAATAACAAATATAACTGTCGTCAACTCGATATATCTAATATTAGTCGTAGAAGTTCTCCTGCTATTGATCTGGTTGCAATAAAAATAAATGTAACAAGTTATCAACATCTCTTCGTGTTTGTAGTCTACATTCCTCCTTCTATTTCCTTTAGTGATTTTGACAATTTTTTGATCTTCTTAATAATTTTGACGAGATTAATAATGACAATGTTTTATTCTTAGGAGACTTTAACACTCCTTTATTCAGTGGATTTTCAAAAAACAATTTTAGTATTTCTCTCAAACACTTCGCTTCTTTTCATAATTTTAATCAATTTAATAACATACGTAATAATAGGAATAATATATTGGATCTCATCTTTTCCAACATGGACTGTGCCGTTAGCAAGTCCTCTTTCTCGTTTGTTCCTGAAGATCCTTTCCATCCGAGTTTGGAGTTTACCCTCGATATTGTAGCAAAAACTCCTGATAAGTTCTATATGAATAGGGACCACGTCGCATTTAATTTTAAAAAAGCAAATTTTGATTGTCTGTACACTACTTTACAGGTAGTTGATTGGTCCGAACTGGAGAAGTTTAGCGATGTGAATGAGGCATGTCGAGTTTTTTATGAAACCCTCTACAATTGTTTTGAGTTATCTGTTCCAAAACTATTTTGTCGTAAAAACTACCGCACATTTCCTACTTGGTTCAACACTGACATTATCAATTGTCTACGTCGTAAATCTAACATTTTAAAGAAATATCGTCGAACTAAAAATATGCATTTCTATGAGGAGTTTAAGAAACTTCGATCTCTTTCAAAATCCCTAATAACTACTGCCTATTCTCAATACATCGGCCACATGGAAAACACTATCTCCAAAGATCCAAAGAAATTCTGGTCTTTTGTTCAAGCTAAAAAGCGTAACTCTAGAATTCCGGGTGTGTTGTATCATAATGGTAATGCAATATCAAATCCTAATGATATAGTAAATAGTTTCGCTAAATTCTTCAAATGTGTTTTTTCTGACATGAGATTGACTTCAGATAGTCCCTCGATGATGACGAATCTAAATAGTTTTATTACTGTAAACGAGATTAATGAGCATGAAATAATCCGGGTATTAAAGCGATCTAAAGACACACTTACTGCTGGTTGTGATGGTATCCCCAGCTTCTTACTAAGGGATTGTGCACATATTTTTTCTAAACCACTCGTATACATTTTTAATTTAATATTGCAAACTTCGACGTTTCCTAACATATGGAAAATAGCACACGTTTGTCCTGTCTTCAAAACGGGTGATATAACACAAATTCAAAACTACAGGCCAATTTAAATCTTGTGTAATTTCTCGAAAGTTTTTGAGTCAATTATTTACGACCGCATCTACTCTTCTGTAAAAAGATTTATATCACCTTCGCAGCATGGATTTGTTGAAAAAAGATCAACTGTTACAAATCTAGCCTGTTTTACTCAGTTCATATCGGACGCTTTGGACAGAAAAGGTCAGGTTGATGTCATTTATATGGACTTCAAAAAAGCATTTGATCAAATTGATCATCATCTGTTATTGTTAAAACTTGATCAGTATGGTTTCTCCGGTTCTTTGCTATCCCTAATAAAATCTTATCTTGCTAATCGAGAGCAAAGGGTTAAATATCGTAACTACATTTCGGATAGTTACGTTGCAACTTCGGGTGTGCCGCAAGGTTCCAATCTTGGACCCTTATTATTTTTGCTTTTCATTAATGATATATGTGGTTCTTTATCAACATGCGATAAACTTCTCTTTGCCGATGATCTTAAAATTTACACAGAAATAAAATCTATAGAGGACTGCCTCACTTTACAGAACAATATTAACGCAGTAGTGAAATGGTGTAATGAAAATCGCCTTTATCTAAACCCATCCAAATGTAACGTTATGTCTTACACTAAAAAGCGCGAATTCCTTGAATTTGTATATGATATTTCGTCCGTAACACTGCATCGTACCTTTATTATTAAAGATTTGGGAGTTATTTTCGATACTGAACTCGCATTCAGTGAGCATATTAGGGATGTTACGGCTAGAGCGATTAAGTCATATGGATTCATCTATAGAAATTGTCGAGATTTTAAGAACTTATCAGTTATGAAGACCCTATTCTTCTCGTTAGTTAGAAGCAAACTGGAATACGGCGCACTTATTTGGCACCCGATTTATAAAATCCATATAGATCAACTCGAAAACATACAGCGACGATTTCTAAAATTCCTAGTTTTTATAATAGATGGAAATTATCCTATAAGGGGCTATGACCAGAACTTGCTTTTGAATAGATTCGGTCTCCAATCTTTACATTTTCGCCGTATTTGTATTATAATTAAATTTCTGTATAATTTAATTAATAATAACATCGACTGTTCTTGGCTATTAAATATGTTAAATTTTGCTGTTCCACGTTTAAACTCCAGACAAGCCATGACATTTTATCCTATAGCGAGAAGGACCAATGTAGCTGATAAGTCTCCTATCGTATTAATGACTACCCTATTTAATAATGTATGTAAAGACGGTGATATCAACTATGATTCGTGGCGGAAGATTGTTTCGTCTATATCATTAGTATAGTATTAGTGTAGTTCTAAGTTTTTGTATATATTTACTGTAAATGGGATTCCTGTAGTAAATAAAGGCTTATTATTATTATTATTATTATTATAAGCGAGATATATGATTGAAAATAATTAATATTTAAAAAAGAAGTGCTTTAACAGAAAATGTCTTGTGATTTAAAATACACTTAATTTATTGGGTCCAATACTTTATTAGAAGAAAAAGGAAGTGACATAAAAGTCACTGAAGTCTTCAGAGTCGTTTTTAAATGCTGCAGTTTCGTCTTCGTCTCAAACATTGAAAACTGAATTACATTTTTGTTCAGTAACAGTCACAGTTTTCTTATTGGTTTTTTGCTTATATCTCGAAAACAGTTACTCCTATCAATTTTTATCTTTCTGTCAAAATTAAAGCTGATAAAATTTCCTACAAAATAGTTATTTGCATTTTTCTTGTAGGACCAACCATAAGCGAGTTATAGAGTTGGATATAAATAATATTTAACAAAAATTTGCTTTAAAATAAAATGTTTGAAAAACTGAAATTAAACTAATTTAATTGTGTCTAACACTTTAGTAGAGGAAAAAGAAGAAGACATAAAAGTCACTAAAGGTTTCAAAGTTGTCTTTAATCGTCATATTAATAACAATAACATTAATAATAATAATACTAATAGTACTAAATTTGCTTATATGCAAACGCTTAATTAAGGTAACAGTGTTTTGGTTTCTTGCTCATATCTCGAAAACAGTTACTCCTATCAATTTTTATCTTTTTACTAAAATTCAAGCTGATAAAATTTCCTACAAAATAGTTATTTGCATTTTTTATGTAGGACTAACCATAAGCGAGATATAAGATTGAAAATAATTAATATTTAAAAAAGAAGTGCTTTAACAGAAAATGTCTTGTGATTTAAAATACACTTAATTTATTAGGTCCAATACTTTATTAGAAGAAAAAGGAAGTGACATAAAAGTCACTGAAGTCTTCAGAGTCGTTTTTAAATGCTGCAGTTTCGTCTTCGTCTCAAACATTGAAAACCGAATTACATTTTTGTTCAGTAACAGTCACAGTTTTCTTATTGGTTTTTTGCTTATATCTCGAAAACAGTTACTCCTATCAATTTTTATCTTTCTTTCAAAATTAAAGCTGATAAAATTTCCTACAAAATAGTTATTTGCATTTTTCTTGTAAGACCAGCCATAAGCGAGTTATAAAGTTGGATATAAATAATATTTAACAAAAACTTGCTTAAAAATAAAATGTTTGAAATACTGAAATTAAACTAAATTAATTGTGTCTAACACTTTAGTAGAGAAAAAAGAAAAAGACATAAAAGTCACCAAAGTCTTTAGAATCGTTTTTAGTCGTCATATTAATAACAATAACATTAATAATAATAATACTAATAGTACTAAATCTGCTTATATGCAAGCGCTTTATTAAGGTAACAGTTTTTTGGTTTCTTGCTTATATCTCGAAAACAGTTACTCCTATGAATTTTTGTCTTTCTTTCAAAATTAAAGCTGATAAAATATTCTACAAAATAGTTATTTGCATTTTTCTTGTAGGACCAACCATAAGCAAGTTATAGAGTTGGATATAAATAATATTTAACAAAAATTTGCTTTAAAATAAAATGTTTGAAAAACGGAAATTAAACTAATTTAACTGTGTCTAACACTTTAGTAGAGAAAAAAGGAAAAGACATAAAAGTCACTAAAGGTTTCAGAGTTGTCTTTAGTTGTCATATTAATAACAATAACATTAATAATAATAATACTAATAGTACTAAATTTGCTTATATGCAAACGCTTAATTAAGGTAACAGTGTTTTGGTTTCTTGCTTATATCTCGAAAACAGTTACTCCTATCAATTTTTATTTTTTTACTAAAATTCAAGCTGATAAAATTTCCTACAAAATAGTTATTTGCATTTTTCATGTAGGACTAACCATAAGCGAGATATATGATTGAAAATAATTAATATTTAAAAAAAAAGTGCTTTAACAGAAAATGTCTTGTGATTTAAAATACACTTAATTTATTGGGTCCAATACTTTATTAGAAGAAAAAGGAAGTGACATAAAAGTCACTGAAGTCTTCAGAGTCGTTTTTAAATGCTGCAGTTTCGTCTTCGTCTCAAACATTGAAAACCGAATTACATTTTTGTTCAGTAACAGTCACAGTTTTCTTATTGGTTTTTTGCTTATATCTCGAAAACAGTTACTCCTATCAATTTTTATCTTTCTTTCAAAATTAAAGCTGATAAAATTTCCTACAAAATAGTTATTTGCATTTTTCTTGTAGGACCAACCATAAGCGAGTTATAGAGTTGGATATAAATAATATTTAACAAAAATTTGCTTTAAAATAAAATGTTTGAAAAACTGAAATTAAACTAATTTAATTGTGTCTAACACTTTCGTAGAGGAAAAAGAAGAAGACAAGAAAGACAAAAATTCATAGGAGTAACTGTTTTCGAGATATAAGCAAGAAACCAAAAAACTGTTACCTTAATAAAGCGCTTGCATATAAGCAGATTTAGTACTATTAGTATTATTATTATTAATGTTATTGTTATTAATATGACGACTAAAAACGATTCTGAAGACTTTGTTGACTTTTATGTCTTTTTCTTTTTTCTCTACTAAAGTGTTAGACACAATTAATTTAGTTTAATTTCAGTATTTCAATCATTTTATTTTTAAGCAAGTTTTTGTTAAATATTATTTATATCCAACTTTATAACTCGCTTATGGTTGGTCCCACAAGAAAAATGCAAATAACTATTTTGTAGGAAATGTTATCAGCTTTAATTTTGAAAAAAAGATAAAAATTGATAGGAGTAACTGTTTTCGAGATATGAGCAAGAAACCAAAACACTGTTACCTTAATTAAGCGTTTGCATATAAGCAAATTTAGTACTATTAGTATTATTATTATTAATGTTATTGTTATTAATATGACGATTAAAGACAACTTTGAAACCTTTAGTGACTTTTATGTCTTCTTCTTTTTCCTCTACTAAAGTGTTAGACACAATTAAATTAGTTTAATTTCAGTTTTTCAAACATTTTATTTTAAAGCAAGTTTTTGTTAAATATTATTTATATCCAACTTTATAACTCGCTTATGGTTGGTCCCACAAGAAAAATGCAAATAACTATTTTGTAGGAAATTTTATCAGCTTTAATTTTGACAGAAAGATAAAAATTGATAGGAGTAACTGTTTTCGAGATATAAGCAAAAAACCAATAAGAAAACTGTGACTGTTACTGAACAAAAATGTAATTCAGTTTTCAATGTTTGAGACGAAGACGAAACTGCAGCATTTAAAAACGACTCTGAAGACTTCAGTGACTTTTATGTCACTTTCTTTTTCTTCTAATAAAGTATTGGACCCAATAAATTAAGTGTATTTTAAATCACAAGACATTTTCTGTTAAAGCACTTTTTTTTTAAATATTAATTATTTTCAATCATATATCTCGCTTATGGTTAGTCCTACATGAAAAATGCAAATAACTATTTTATAGGAAATTTTATCAGCTTGAATTTTAGTAAAAAGATAAAAATTGATAGGAGTAACTGTTTTCGAGATATAAGCAAGAAACCAAAACACTGTTACCTTAATTAAGCGTTTGCATATAAGCAAATTTAGTACTATTAGTATTATTATTATTAATGTTATTGTTATTAATATGACAACTAAAGACAACTCTGAAACCTTTAGTGACTTTTATGTCTTTTCCTTTTTCCTCTACTAAAGTGTTAGACACAATTAAATTAGTTTAATTTCAGTTTATCAAACATTTTATTTTAAAGCAAATTTTTGTTAAAAATTATTTATATCCAACTCTATAACTCGCTTATGGTTGGTCCTACAAGAAAAATGCAAATAACTATTTTGTAGGAAATTTTATCAGCTTTAATTTTGATAAAAAACAAAAATTCATAGGAGTAACTGTTTTCGAGATATAAGCAAGAAACCAAAAAACTGTTACCTTAATAAAGCGCTTGCATATAAGCAGATTTAGTACTATTAGTATTATTATTGTTAATGTTATTGTTATTAATATGACGACTAAAAACGATTTTGAGGACTTTGGTGACTTATGTTTTTTTCTTTTTTCTCAACTAAAGTGTTAGACACAATTAATTTAGTTTAATTTCAGTATTTCAAACATTTTATTTTTAAGCAAGTTTTTGTTAAATATTATTTATATCCAACTTTATAACTCGCTTATGGTTGGTCCTACAAGAAAAATGCAAATAACTATTTTGTAGGAAATGTTATCAGCTTTAATTTTGAAAGAAAGATAAAAATTGATAGGAGTAACTGTTTTCGAGATATAAGCAAAAAACCAATGTAAAAACTGTTACCGTTTCAGAACAAAAATGTAATTCAGTTTTCAATGTTTGAGACGAAGACGAAAATGCAGCATTTAAAATCGACTCTGAAGACTTCAGTGACTTATATGTCACCCCTTTTTTTCTAATAAAGTATTGGACCTGATAAATTAAGTGTATTTTAAATCACAAGACATTTTCTGTTAAAGCACTTCTTTTTTAAATATTAATTATTTTCAATCTTATATCTCGCTTATGGTTAGTCCTACATAAAAAATGCAAATAATTATTTTGTAGGAAATTTTATCAGCTTGAATTTTAGTAAAAAGATAAAAGTTGATAGGAGTAACTGTTTTCGAGATATGAGCAAGAAACCAAAACACTGTTACCTTAATTAAGCGTTTGCATATTAGCAAATTTAGTACTATTAGTATTATTATTATTAATGTTATTGTTATTAATATGACGATTAAAGACAACTTTGAAACCTTTAGTGACTTTTATGTCTTCTTCTTTTTCCTCTACTAAAGTGTTAGACACAATTAAATTAGTTTAATTTCAGTTTTTCAAACATTTTATTTTAAAGCAAATTTTTGTTAAATATTATTTATATCCAACTCTATAACTCGCTTATGGTTGGTCCTACAAGAAAAATGCAAATAACTATTTTGTAGGAAATTTTATCAGCTTGAATTTTGAAAAAAAGATAAAAATTGATAGGAGTAACTGTTTTCGAGATATAAGCAAGAAACCAAAAAACTGTTACCTTAATAAAGCGCTTGCATATAAGCAGATTTAGTACTATTAGTATTATTATTAATAATGTTATTGTTATTAATATGACGACTAAAAACGATTCTGAAGACTTTGGTGACTTTTATGTCTTTTTCTTTTTTCTCTACTAAAGTGTTAGACTCAATTAATTTAGTTTAATTTCGGTTTTTCAAACATTTTATTTAAAGCAAATTTTTGTTAAATATTATTTATATCCAACTCTATAACTCGCTTATGGTTGGTCCTACAAGAAAAATGCAAACAACTATTTTGTAGGAAGCTTTATCAGCTTTAATTTTAAAAAAAAGATAAAAATTGATAGGAGTAACTGTTTTCGAGATATAAGCAAAAAACCAATAAGAAAACTGTAACAGTTACTGAACAAAAATGTAATTCAGTTTTCAATGTTTGAGACGAAGACGAAAATGCAGCATTTAAAATCGACTCTGAAGACTTCAGTGACTTATATGTCACCCCCTTTTTTTCTAATAAAGTATTGGACCCAATAAATTAAGTGTATTTTAAATCACAAGACATTTTCTGTTGAAGCACTTTTTTTTAAATTTTAATTATTTTCAAACTTATATCTCGCTTATGGTTAGTCCTACATTAAAAATGCAATTAATTATTTTGTAGGAAATTTTATCAGCTTTAATTTTAGTAAAAAGATAAAAATTGATAGGAGTAACTGTTTTCGAGATATAAGCAAGAAACCAAAACACTGTTACCTTAATTAAGCGTTTGCATATAAGCAAATTTAGTACTATTAGTATTATTATTATTAATGTTATTGTTATTAATATTACGATTAAAGACAACTTTGAAACCTTTAGTGACTTTTATGTCTTCTTCTTTTTCCTCTACTAAAGTGTTAGACACAATTAAATTAGTTTAATTTCAGTTTTTCAAACATTTTATTTTAAAGCAAATTTTTGTTAAATATTATTTATATCCAACTCTATAACTCGCTTATGGTTGGTCCTACAAGAAAAATGCAAATAACTA
Source organism: Tribolium castaneum (assembly GCF_031307605.1). Lineage (NCBI taxonomy): Eukaryota > Metazoa > Arthropoda > Insecta > Coleoptera > Tenebrionidae > Tribolium > Tribolium castaneum. Next base: position 1,267,526 of record NW_026986630.1, read on the forward strand.
TTTTGTAGGAAATTTTATCAGCTTTAATTTTGGAAAAAAGATAAAAATTGATAGGAGTAACTGTTTTCGAGATATAAGCAAAAAACCAATAAGAAAACTCTGACTGTTACTGAACAAAAATGTAATCCGGTTTTCAATGTTTGAGACGAAGACGAAACTGCAGCATTTAAAAACGACTCTGAAGACTTCAGTGACTTTTATGTCACTTCCTTTTTCTTCTAATAAAGTATTGGACCCAATAAATTAAGTGTATTTTAAATCACAAGACATTTTCTGTTAAAGCACTTTTTTTTTAAATATTAATTATTTTCAATCATATATCTCGCTTATGGTTAGTCCTACATGAAAAATGCAAATAACTATTTTGTAGGAAATTTTATCAGCTTGAATTTTAGTAAAAAGATAAAAATTGATAGGAGTAACTGTTTTCGAGATATAAGCAAGAAACCAAAACACTGTTACCTTAATTAAGCGTTTGCATATAAGCAAATTTAGTACTATTAGTATTATTATTATTAATGTTATTGTTATTAATATGACAACTAAAGACAACTCTGAAACCTTTAGTGACTTTTATGTCTTTTCCTTTTTTCTCTACTAAAGTGTTAGACACAGTTAAATTAGTTTAATTTCAGTTTTTCAAACATTTTATTTTAAAGCAAATTTTTGTTAAATATTATTTATATCCAACTCTATAACTCGCTTATGGTTGGTCCTACAAAAAAAATGCAAATAACTATTTTGTAGAATATTTTATCAGCTTTAATTTTGAAAGAAAGACAAAAATTCATAGAAGTAACTGTTTTCGAGATATAAGCAAGAAACCAAAAAACTGTTACCTTAATAAAGCGCTTGCATATAAGCAGATTTTGTACTATTAGTATTATTATTATTAATGTTATTGTTATTAATATGACGACTAAAAACGATTCTGAAGACTTTGGTGACTTTTATGTCTTTTTCTTTTTTCTCTACTAAAGTGTTAGACACAATTAATTTAGTTTAATTTCAGTATTTCAAACATTTTATTTTTAAGCAAGTTTTTGTTAAATATTATTTATATCCAACTTTATAACTCGCTTATGGTTGGTCCTACAAGAAAAATGCAAATAACTATTTTGTAGGAAATGTTATCAGCTTTAATTTTGAAAGAAAGATAAAAATTGATAGGAGTAACTGTTTTCGAGATATAAGCAAAAAACCAAAGTAAAAACTGTTACCGTTTCAGAACAAAAATGTTATTCAGTTTTCAATGTTTGAGACGAAGACGAAAATGCAGCATTTAAAATCGACTCTAAAGACTTCAGTGACTTATATGTCACCCCCTTTTTTTTTAATAAAGTATTGGACCTAATAAATTAGGTGTATTTTAAATCACAAGACATTTTCTGTTAAAGCACTTTTTTTTTAAATATTAATTATTTTCAATCATATATCTCGCTTATGGTTAGTCCTACATGAAAAATGCAAATAACTATTTTGTAGGAAATTTTATCAGCTTGAATTTTAGTAAAAAGATAAAAATTGATAGGAGTAACTGTTTTCGAGATATAAGCAAGAAACCAAAACACTGTTACCTTAATTAAGCGTTTGCATATAAGCAAATTTAGTACTATTAGTATTATTATTATTAATGTTATTGTTATTAATATGACAACTAAAGACAACTCTGAAACCTTTAGTGACTTTTATGTCTTTCCCTTTTTTCTCTACTAAAGTGTTAGACACAGTTAAATTAGTTTAATTTCAGTTTTTCAAACATTTTATTTTAAAGCAAATTTTTGTTAAATATTATTTATATCCAACTCTATAACTCGCTTATGGTTGGTCCTACAAGAAAAATGCAAATAACTATTTTGTAGAATATTTTATCAGCTTTAATTTTGAAAAAAAGACAAAAATTTATAGGAGTAACTGATTTCGAGATATAAGCAAGAAACCAAAAAACTGTTACCTTAATAAAGCGCTTGCATATAAGCAGATTTAGTACTATTAGTATTATTATTATTAATGTTATTGTTATTAATATGACGACTAAAAACGATTCTGAAGACTTTGGTGACTTTTATGTCTTTTTCTTTTTTCTCTACTAAAGTGTTAGACACAATTAATTTAGTTTAATTTCAGTATTTAAAACATTTTATTTTTAAGCAAGTTTTTGTTAAATATTATTTATATCTAACTTTATAACTCGCTTATGGTTGGTCCTACAAGAAAAATGCAAATAACTATTTTGTAGGAAATGTTATCAGCTTTAATTTTGAAAGAAAGATAAAAATTGATAGGAGTAACTGTTTTCGAGATATAAGCAAAAAACCAAAGTAAAAACTGTTACCGTTTCAGAACAAAAATGTAATTCAGTTTTCAATGTTTGAGACGAAGACGAAAATGCAGCATTTAAAATCGACTCTGAAGACTTCAGTGACTTATATGTCACCCCCTTTTTTTTTTAATAAAGTATTGGACCTAATAAATTAAGTGTATTTTAAATCACAAGACATTTTCTGTTAGAGCACTTCTTTTTTAAATATTAATTATTTTCAATCTTATATCTCGCTTATGGTTAGTCCTACATAAAAAATGCAAATAACTATTTTGTAGGAAATTTTATGAGCTTGAATTTTAGTAAAAAGATAAAAATTGATAGGAGTAACTGTTTTCGAGATATGAGCAAGAAACCAAAACACTGTTACCTTAATTAAGCGTTTGCATATAAGCAAATTTAGTACTATTTGTATTATTATTATTAATGTTATTGTTATTAATATGACGATTAAAGACAACTTTGAAACCTTTAGTGACTTTTATGTCTTCTTCTTTTTCCTCTACTAAAGTGTTAGACACAATTAAATTAGTTTAATTTCAGTTTTTCAAACATTTTATTTTAAAGCAAATTTTTGTTAAATATTATTTATATCCAACTCTATAACTCGCTTATGGTTGCTCCTACAAGAAAAATGCAAATAACTATTTTGTAGGAAATTTTATCAGCTTTAATTTTGACAGAAAGATAAAAATTGATAGGAGTAACTGTTTTCGAGATATAAGCAAAAAACCAATAAGAAAACTGTGACTGTTACTGAACAAAAATGTAATTCAGTTTTCAATGTTTGAGACGAAGACGAAACTGCAGCATTTAAAAACGACTCTGAAAACTTCAGTGACTTTTATGTCACTTCCTTTTTCATCTAATAAAGTATTGGACCCAATAAATTAAGTGTATTTTAAATCACAAGACATTTTCTGTTAAAGCACTTTTTTTTTAAATATTAATTATTTTCAATCATATATCTCGCTTATGGTTAGTCCTACATGAAAAATGCAAATGACTATTTTGTAGGAACTTTTATCAGCTTGAATTTTAGTAAAAAGATAAAAATTGGTAGGAGTAACTGTTTTCGAGACATAAGCAAGAAACCAAAACACTGTTACCTTAATTAAGCGTTTGCATATAAGCAAATTTAGTACTATTAGTATTATTATTATTAATGTTATTGTTATTAATATGACAACTAAAGACAACTCTGAAACCTTTAGTGACTTTTATGTCTTTTTCTTTTTTCTCTACTAAAGTGTTAGACACAATTAATTTAGTTTAATTCCGGTTTTTCAAGCATTTTATTTTAAAGCAAATTTTTGTTAAATATTATTTATATCCAACTCTATAACTCGCTTATGGTTGGTCCTACAAAAAAATGCAAATAACTATTTTGTAGGAAATTTTATTAGCTTTAATTTTGAAAAAAAGATAAAAATTGATAGGAGTAACTGTTTTCGAGATATAAGCAAGAAACCAAAAAAATGTTACGTTAATTAAGCGTTTGCATATAAGCAAATTTAGTACTATTAGTATTATTATTATTAATGTTATTGTTATTAATATGACGACTAAAGACGACTCTGAAACATTTAGTGACTTTTATGTCTTTTCCTTTTTCCTCTACTAAAGTGTTAGACACAATTAATTTAGTTTAATTCCGGTTTTTCAAGCATTTTATTTTAAAGCAAATTTTTGTTAAATATTATTTATATCCAACTCTATAACTCGTTTATGCTTGGTCCTACAAGAAAAATGTAAATAACTATTTTGTTGGAAATTTTATCAGCTTTAATTTTGAAAGAAAGATAAAATTTGATAGGAGTAACTGTTTTCGTGATATAAGCAAAAAACCAATAAGAAAACTGTAACTGTTACTGAACAAAAATGTAATTCAGTTTTCAATGTTTGAGACGAAGTCAAAAATGCAGCATTTAAAAACGACTCTGAAGACTTCAGTGACTTTTATGTCATCTCCTTTTTCTTCTAATAAAGTATTGGACCCAACAAATTAAGTGTATTTTAAATCACAAGACATTTTCTGTTAAAACACTTTTTTTTAATTAATAATTATTTTCAAACTTATATCTCGCTTATGGTTAGTTCTACATGAAAAATGCAAATAACTATTTTGTAGGAAATTTTATCACCTTTAATTTTGGTGAAAAAGTAAAAATTGATAGGAGTAACTGTTTTCGAGATATAGGCAAAAAACAAAAAAACTGTTACCTTAATTAAGCGCTTGCATATAAGCAAATTTAGTACTACTAGTATTGTTGTTATAAATGTTATTGTTATTAATATGACGACTAAAGACAACTTTAAGACTTTAGTGACTTTTATGTCTCCTCCTTTTTCCTCTACTAAAGTGTTAGACACAATTAATTTAGTTTAATTTCGGTTTTTCAAACATTTTATTTTAAAGCAAATTTTTGTTAAATATTAAAAACTATAAAATGGCTTAGATTGCCTAAAAACACAGATCACACATGATCTTTTGCATAAAAATGAGAAAACGCTCATGTAACACACAAAATAAGCTCCATTTTTCCTTTTTAAAAGTATTATTATTATTATTACTTTTGTTACTATTACTATTATTATTATTATTATTATTATTGTTATTGTTATTATTATTATTATTGTTATTATTATTATTATTATTATTATTATTATTATTATTATTATTATTATTATTATTATTATTATTAAAAACTTATATTAAACAGACAGAAAACGTCGTATTCTGACACAACTTAAAACACAGATCACACATGATCTTTTGCATAGAAATGAGAAAACGCTCATATAACACAAAATAAGCTTCATTTTGGCTTAGAAAACTAAGCTTACTTTTACTACTACTATTATTTTTATTTTTATTATTATTATTATTATTACTATTATTTTTATTATTATTATTACTATTATTATTATTATTATTATTATTATTATTATTATTATTATTATTATTATTATTATTATTATTATTATTATTATTATTATTATTATTATTATTATTATTAATATTATTATTATTAAAGACCGATTATAACTTTTGTATAGTAAATGTTTTTATACCAGTTTTAAAATGAGTTATTAATTTTAGACAATTTCTTGCCTAAAAACACAGATCACAGATGATCTCTTGCATAGAAATGAGAAAACGCTCAGATAACACAAAATAAGCATCATTTTTGCTTAGAAAAACTAAGCTTTAATTTAGAAAGAAATTTATTATTATAAGTATTATTATCATTATTATTATTATTATTATTATTATTATTATTATTATTATTATTGTTTCTTTTATTACTATTATTATTATTATTATTATTATTATTATTATTATTATTAACTTTTGTATAGTAAATGTTTTTATACCAGTTTTAAAATGAGTTATTAATTTTATTCAATTTCTTGCCAAAAAACACAGATCACAGATGATCTCTTGAATAGAAATGAGAAAACGCTCATATAACACACAAAATAAGCATCATTTTTGCTTAGAAAAACTAAGCTTTAATTTAGAAAGAAATTCATTATTATAAGTATTATTATCATTATTATTATTATTATTATTATTATTATTATTTCTTTTATTACTATTATTATTATTATTATTATTATTATTACTATTATTATTATTATTATTATTATTACTATTATTATTATTATTATTATTATTAACTTTTGTATAGTAAATGTTTTTATACCAGTTTTAAAATGAGTTATTAATTTTAGACAATTTCTTGCCTAAAAATACAGATCACAGATGATTTCTTGCATAGAAATGAGAAAGCGCTCATATAACACACAAAATAAGCTTCATTTTTGCTTAGAAAACTAAGCTTACTTTTATTTCTATTATTATTTTGATTATTATTATTATTATTATTATTATTATTATTGTTATTATTATTATTATTATTATTATTGTTATTATTATTATTATTATTATTATTAAAAACTTATATTAAACAGACAGAAAACGTCGTATTCTGACACAAAAAAACGAATTACGTTATAGACTTGACGAGAACGGCGTATCTCGGACTCTTATAGGACTCTTATAGGGTCAAAAATTATCAGTTTGGATTAAAACAAATTATTTTTGTTGACTCTCAGTCTGAATTGTTCATCAGTTCAAACAAAAACGGCTTACATTAGACGATCTTTTGCTTTGAACAAGAATACTTACATCGAACAGACTAAAAACGTATTAATCTGGCATAAAAGAGCAATTTATGTATCACTTTGGATAAAGGCAGCTAATCCTATTCGTTTCATTGCTTAAAATAGACAAAATTGTTAATAAATCTAACAAAAACGCTGTATTCTAGCACAAAATACAAATTACATTATAGTTTCGACGAGAATAGCTTATTTGGAATGATTCTATGCTTCCAAACGAGTAAATTTTTAATAAACAGATGCCAAACATCATGTTTTGTCCTATAAAGACATTTTATATTGCAGTTTGTATTAAAACAAAATATTTTCGTTGATTCTTTGTTAGAAGCAGCAAACCTAACATTAAAGAATTTGAAAACTTTGTATTCGGACACAAACCACCGAATTTTGTTTCAGTTTAGACAAAAACGGTTGATTTTCGACAATATTTTACTTTGAACAAGAAAGCTTATATCAAACTGACTAAAAACGTCTTATTTTAGCACAAAACAAAAGATTTGCGTTATAGTCTTAAAGCTGATTCATGCCACAGTTTGGATAAAAACCAATTATTTTTGTTAATTCATTGTTACAAACAAGAAACCTTACATCAAAGAAACTGAAAACCCCTTATTTAGGCACAGAAATTCGAATTACGTTTCAGTCTGGACAAAAACTGCTTATTTTAGACGATCCTTTGTTTTGAACACGAAAACTTACATTAAAAAGATTAAAAACGTCTTATTCTGGCTGAAAACTGCAAATTATATATTACTCTAGATAAAAGCAATTTATCCTGATTACTCCTTTACTTAGAATAGAGTAAACTTGTATAAAACTTAATGAAAACTTTAAATTTCGTCTCAAAGAAATAATTTACGTTATAGTTTTGACCAGCACTGTTTATTTCAAACGAAATTATGATTCGAAACTAATGAACTTTTATGGGGCAGATGCAAAACCACATATTACCATATAAAGCGTTGTTTTAAAGCAAAGTATTACCTTTTGCAACAAGAAATTTCACGTCAAAGAAACTGAAAACATCGTATCCATGCACAAATATCGAATTACGTATCAGTTTAGGCAAATACAGCTTATTTTAAACGATTCCTTGCTATAAACAAGAAAAATTTTATCAAACATATTGAAAATGTCTTATTCTCGAAAATAAGAGCAAATTATGTATCAGTTTTAACAAAAGCGGATTACTCTGTTTGATTCTATGCTTAGAGTAGAGTAAACTACTATAAAACGTAATGAAAACTCTATATTCAAGCTCAAAAGAACAAATTACGTTATAGTTTTGACAAAAAAAAATTATTTCGGACGACTACATATTTCGAAGTAAGCAAACTTTAATTGAACAAGTGCAAAAGCTAATAATTTGCTTTAAAATAACGATTTATGTGGTAATATGGTATTTTGCATCTGTCCTATAAAAGTTTACTCGTTTCGCTCCATTGAATCATTCGAAATAAATTATTTTGACACAACAACGAAAATAATTTTTTTGTTTAAACTGTAACATGTCGTTTTTATAAAACGAACTAAGACGTTTGGCATATGTTTAGTGAAAGTTTTCTCGTTTGGGGGCATAAAATCGTTTGAAATTAACAGTTCTGGTCAAAACTATAACGTAAATTATTTCTTTGAGACGAAATTTAAAGTTTTCATTAAGTTTTATACAAGTTTGCTCTATTCTAAGCAAAGGAGTAATCAGGATAAACTGCTTTTATCCAAAGTAATACATAATTTGCAGTTTTGAGCCAGAATAAGACGTTTTTAATCTTTTTAATGTAAGTTTTCGTGTTCAAAAGAAAGAATCGTCTAAAATAAGTAATTTGTGTCCAGACTGAAACGTAATTTGATTTTCTGGGCCTGAATAAGAGATTTTCAGTTTCTTTGATGTAAGGTTTCTTGTTTGTAACAATGAATAAACGAAAATCATTGGTTTTAATCCAAACTGTGACATAAATCGTTTTTTAAAGGCGAAATCAGACGTTTTGTCTTTGTTCAGTGAAAGTATAGTGGTTTCAAAGCATAGAATCGTTTGAAATTAACAGTTCTCGTCAAGACTATAACGCAAATCTTTAAAGTGATACAAAGAAATAATTTACGTAATAGTTTTGACCAGAACTGTTAATTTCAAACGATTTTATGCCCCCAAACGAGAAAACTTTCACTAAACAGATGCCAAACGTCTTAGTTCGTTTTATAAAAGCGACTTATGTTACAGTTTAAACAAAAACAAATTATTTGTGTTGTTGTTGTGTCAAAATAATTTATTTCTAATGATTCAATGGAGCGAAACGGGTAAACTTTTATAGGACAGATGCAAAATACCATATTACCACATAAATCATTATTTTAAAGCAAAGTATTAGCTTTTGCACATGTTCAATTAAAGTTTGCTTACTTCGAAGTATGTAATCGTCCGAAATATTTTTTTTTGTCAAAACTATAACGTAATTTGTTCTTTTGAGCTTGAATATAGAGTTTTCATTACGTTTTATAGTAGTTTACTCTACTCTAAGCATAGAATCAAACAGAGTAATCCGCTTTTGTTAAAACTGATACATAATTTGCTCTTATTTTCGAGAATAAGACGTTTTCAATATGCTTGATAAAATTTTTCTTGTTTATAGCAAGGAATCGTTTAAAATAAGCTGTATTTGCCTAAACTGATACGTAATTAGATATTTATGTATGGATACGAAGTTTTCAGTTTCTTTGACGTGAAATTTCTTGTTGCAAAAGGTAATACTTTGCTTTAAAACAACGCTTTATATGGTAATATGTGGTTTTGCATCGGCCCCATAAAAGTTCATTAGTTTCGAATCATAATTTCGTTTGAAATAAACAGTGCTGGTCAAAACTATAACGTAAATTATTTCTTTGAGACGAAATTTAAAGTTTTCATTAAGTTTTATACAAGTTTACTCTATTCTAAGTAAAGGAGTAATCAGGATAAATTGCTTTTATCTAGAGTAATATATAATTTGCAGTTTTCAGCCAGAATAAGACGTTTTTAATCTTTTTAATGTAAGTTTTCGTGTTCAAAACAAAGGATCGTCTAAAATAAGCAGTTTTTGTCCAGACTGAAACGTAATTCGAATTTCTGTGCCTAAATAAGGGGTTTTCAGTTTCTTTGATGTAAGGTTTCTTGTTTGTAACAATGAATTAACAAAAATAATTGGTTTTTATCCAAACTGTGGCATGAATCAGCTTTAAGACTATAACGCAAATCTTTTATTTTGTGCTAAAATAAGACGTTTTTAGTTTTCTTGTTCAAAGCAAAATATTGTCGAAAATCAACCGTTTTTGTCTAAACTGAAACAAAATTCGGTGGTTTGTGTCCGAATACAAAGTTTTCAGATTCTTTAATGTTAGGTTTGCTGCTTCTAACAAAGAATCAACGAAAATATTTTGTTTTAATACAAACTGCAATATAAAATGTCTTTATAGGACAAAACATGATGTTT